>NC_142045.1:17298186-17452075 GCF_982192425.1 Myodes glareolus | reverse complement strand
ACTCACAAATGAAATCTTATTTGCTTGAATTTATCTCATAAAATTCAGATATTATGATGATTACTTTGATATTTTTAATGAAATTAAAATTAAAGTTTGTCCAAAGTTCCAACATATCAAAGTTGACAAGGCAAATCACATTGTTTACTCTATGGGCTGAGACGAAGTGTTAAAGAATGGTAGCTAATACATTAACTATTACTATATTTTGTTTCCGGTTGAATGATAGCCTTCTTAATATTGTGAGTAATCAACAAGTTCCGACCTGGCTCTGGACACACAACAAAGGGCGGGTGGAGCTGCTTCTGTTAATCTTGTGCATTTAGCACCTGGAAAGCCTTCCCATCCTGTTACTGTCTGAGGCTTTGTCCTCATGGCAGAATATTCACCGCTGGGACCTTTGGAACGTGACAGGACCATGATATCTCTAGCCTCATTAGTGACTGAATCTATTGCTGACTTCATGACTGAATGAACTTTTAGTAGTGGGATGTAGTTAGAGGAAGTGGGTCACTAGGAATCTGATTTCAAGGGTATACTCTGTCCTTGTCCCTCTACCTCTTTTTTTTCCCTCTGTTTCCTAATCACAGCGAGGTGAGTAGCTTTATTCTCCCAGATTCTCCCTGACATGATGTTTCCACCATAAATAACAAAACAACAGAGCCCTGCAACATCTGAAACCATGCGCCAAAAAGCATCTTTCCTCATTTTGAGTTGATTGTCTCTGGTATAATGTTATAGCATCCAAAACCTTGACTGACAGACTTCCGTAATTCCAATATCTGTCTAGGCTGTTTCATTTTTTGTAGATATGTAAGCCCTAGTATTTTTCTTGAGACGTCCGGTTTGATTCTTTATCAGCCTTTTCTTATGATCACCATCTTACAATATCAAATATTAAGGCAAAAATTAGTTCTTTATGTTAGAAAAGAGAATCATATCCATCTCATTGGTTTTCAAATTTTCCTTTTCTTTCATAAATGGAAAAATTATACATATATATATACACATATACATGAATGGCTTTAAAATAATGTGATTTATTTTCAGTAAATGTTATATATATACACACATACATACATACATATGTACATACATATTATCCTGTATTCCTGAGGTCACATAAAAATTTATTGATCAATAAAAGGATTTATAATGGAAAATGTTTGAGAAGGCCTGAGTTAGGTAACTGTTCCTACTGGTATTTTATATAAGTAACTTAAAGCAGAAAGTGATTGTTTTACTTAGCCAGGTCCCACGCTGGTAAATGGTGAGCTGGAATTTGAACCCTAGCAATATGAGTCTCATGTCAATGTCACTACTCTTATTCTGCATATGGGGTTTTCTGGTGAATCCCAGTTGCATTTTAGAAGACCTAAGTAACCTTCTATTTACCAAGTAAATCTCTTTTTAAAAAGGAACAAACCCATTAGCTTCTGCCTTTTCAAGGAGTGAAACCTACTATGTGCTCTCTAAGACCTGTCACTCACTCTGCAATTATCAATATTGTTTATTTTGCCTCTCCTAGTGCTGTCTTGTAGATGATTTTATTTCTGATTTGCAGCTAAGAAACTAAAATAAAGACACATTGTATTTCAACTACCCATAGATTGTCATCTAAGGATGACTCTTTTCTAATTATATGAAGAGATCATCTAGCCCTCTCAGACTCGGTGTTACTTAACCCAGTAGCATTTTCTCATTTCCCTTCCATCATCTTGATTTTCACTTATCTCACTATACAGATCTAGTACATTGATCTCTAATCCTCAAATCAAAACAACTGAGACTCCATCTTACACCTGTAAGAATGGCCAAGATCAAAAACACTGATGACCATTTATGCTGGAGAGGTTGTGGGGAAAAGAGAATACTTCTGCACTGCTGGTGAGAGTGCACGCTGGTACAGCCTCTTTGGATATCAGTATGGTGATTTCTTAGAAAATTAGGAAATAATCTTACTCAGGACCCAGCAATATCACTCCTGGGTATACACCCAAAGGATGCTCAATTGTACCACAAGGACATGTACTCAACTATGTTCGTAGCTGCATTGTTTGTCTTAGTTGGAACCTGGGAACAATATAAATGTCCCTTGACCGAGGAATGGATAAGGATAATGTGGTACATTTACACAATGAGTACTACACAGCAGAAAAAAATGGTATCTTGAAATTTGTGGGCAAATGGATAGAACTAGAAAACATCATATTGAGTGAGGTAACTCAGACAGAAAGACAAATATCATATGTACTCACTCATAAGAGGCCTTTAGACATAAAGCAAAGAAAACCAGCCCACAAATCACAATCCCAGAAAACCTAGAAGACAATGAGGACCATGAGAGAGACATACATGGATCTAATAGACATGGGATAAATGTTTTCATGATTGTGTGTCTGGTTCTCCACTTAATCATGTCCATTTTGTATAGGTAAAAATGAAGGAATGGAAGACAAGCCACATGTCATGTGGTGGTTTCACTGACTGATATTTTTCAACTCTGCATCCTGATTCATAATTATCTTCGCTTCATTCTTTATCCAGTGCTGGAGTGGTATTTCCTCGGGGTTATCACCAGCCCGATTTTCATTTTGTTTCCTTTCCTTCCTGAGTTCTCTTTATTTATTTGTGTGATTTTAGTTTCTGTTCACAGCATCTGCACAGTTGCTCATACTGTATGCTTCAAGTCCATCCATCCACTTTCCCGGTACCCAAATATCTGCAAAACCAACATGTAGAGCTGACTCCAGCATCTAACTACTCTTTTTTGTGTATCTACCAGCCCAGCTCTAGTTGGGGAAAAGGTCACTTTTCTCTAAAGTTCTTCCTCATGGGTCCTGGAAAGACGACTCCTCAGCTAAAGGCCCCGTACTGCTCTTGGTGAGGACCCAGCACACACATTCGGTGGCTCAACACTGCCTGTAACTCTAACCTTTACCTCTTTCTAAGTCATCGTTCTTATAGCAGTCAGAATTTAGATTTAGATACAAGCCTCATGTCATATGTCATTGTCTTTTAAGTAGGACTCTACAGCAGCTTTCTTTTTTATTTTTCCTCAAAGTTTATTAAAATTCAAAAGTCTCCATTTCTGCCCCTCCTCCCAACCCCCTCCCACTCCTCCCACTCCCTCCTCTCCTCCCTCTCCATCCCCAAGAGCAGTCAGGGTCTTCCACCCTGTGGGTAGTTCAAGCTCCTCCCCCCTCCCTCCAGGTCCAGGAAGGTGAGCATCCAAACAGACTGGATCCCAGAAATCCAGCATATGCAGAGGAAACAAGTCCCAGTGTCATTGTCAATGGCTTTTCAGAAAGACTCCGGGCCAGCCACATTCAGAGAATCCGGCCTCATTCAGAGAATCTGGTTGGATCACGTGCTCGCTCAGTCCCAGTCAACTGGCCTTGGTGAACTCTCATTAGATCAGTCCCCTTATATCAGTGGGTGATCGCACCCCTCGCAGTACTTATTTCCTTTTTCATTTTCTTCCTTCTTCTGCTCCTCATTTGAACCTTGGGGGGCTCAGTCCGGTGCTCCAATGTGGGTCTCCGTCTGTATCGCCATCCATCTTCGGATGAAGGTTCCCTCTGATCTTGCCTTCCTTGCTCACGTTCTCTTTCCTTCTGCTTCTCATTTGGACCTAGGGAGTTAAGTTCAGTGTTCCAATGTGAGTCTCCATCTCCATCTCCATCCATCGCCAGATGAAGGATCTATGATGATAAGCAAAATATTCATCAGTATGGTTATGGGCCAAGGCCAGTTCAGGCACCCTCTCCTCTGTCCAGAGAACAATCTGGGGATCTCTCCTTGGACCTGGGATCCCATTCATAATCAAGTCTGTAGTAAACCCTAAACTGACTCCCTTAGTTGAGATATATTCTTTCCTGATCCCATATCTATCCTTCCTCCCTCCCCACCTCCCAGTCCCCTCGAGCATTTCCCATTCCTCCCCTGCTCCCTTCTCTCTAACCCTTTCCCCTTCCAACAACCCTCCTACCCCCCCCCCATGCACCCGAGGTTACCTGGGACTCTTGTCTATTTCCAATCTCCAGGTGGAAAACTGCCTGAATTTTCTTCAGGTTCACCCTCCTATCCAGCTTCTCTAGGATCACAAATAATATGCTCAAAGACCTTTAATTATGGCTAGAATCCATTTATGAGTGAATACATACCATATTCCTCTTTTTGGGTCTGGCTTACCTGACTCAGTAAAGCGTTTTTTTTTTCTTTTTTTTTATTATTATTATTTTAAATTTTTTTTTATTTTTGTGTTTATTTTATTTTTTTATTTAATTTTTACTGGGAACCCCTCCAGAATCAAGTCTCTTGCAGACCCTAAAATGGCTCCCTTAGCTGAGATATAAACCTCCCTGCTCCGCCAACCATCTTTCCTCCCTCCCACCCTCCCATTCCCCCAAGCCTTCCCCAATCCTCCCTCTCTCCCCTCTCCCTGACCATCTTTCCTTACTTCCACCCCCCACCCCCCATGCACCCGATTTTGCCTGGCAATCTTGCCTAGTTCCACTATCCAGGAAGATAACTATATGATTTTCTTCAGGTTCACCTTCTTATTTAGCTTCTCTAGGATCACAAATTCTAGACTCAAAGACCTTTAACTATGGCTAGAAACCACTTAGGAGTGAGTACATACCATATTCCTCTTTTTGAGTCTGGGTTACCTCACTCAGTAAAGCATTTTCTATTTCCATCCATTTGCATGTAAAATTCAAGATGTCATTGTTTTTTACCGCTGAGTAAAACTCTAATGTATATATGTTCCACACCTTTTTTTAACCATTCTTCTATTGAGGGGCACCTAGGTTGTTTCCAGGTTCTGGTCTACAGCAGCTTTCTGTTGCTCTTTTAACAAAGTCTCTAATCCCTACCACAGCTTCAAGAAGAAGTCATCATTTAATCTATTTTATTTAGCTATGTTGTTTTTTCCTCACCTTTAGTTCCTTATAATCATGCAGGTTTTTTTTTTAAAAAAAAAAAATTTGGGTACTAGAAAACATCACAAAACAATGTTATTTGGGTGACATTTAAGAAATTAATGCTCATTCTTGAATGTATTTTTTAATAAAAAACAAATGGTATGGATGTAAATTGTATATCTACTTAGGTTATTTACAGAAATGACATTGGGTTAAGACTGTACTTAATAAAATCTGACCTGTGCATTTTTTCTCCTAGTGAGTACATTTATAATTTCCACTAGTGCATACAGTTTGCTCGGTTTTTATTTGCAGCTGCTTTGCATTATGAGAATCAATCAATATATCTTATTCTAATGCTTTCTATTAGTGATCACCAGTGAGTTTTCCTTCCCAGAACTGCTCGTCAGCACACTCTTTCTTTAAACTACGCTTTGGTGTGACTTCCATTTTTATTTCCTCTTTCTTTTTCCCTTTGGTAGGCTACCGGGTCTCTGGACGAATGCTGCCTCTCAATTGACTCTCACAGTTCAGATAGCAGCTACCTGCAGGCTGAACTTGGGGCAGAGGACCCAGGGAAGACGTTTGGAGTCTGAAACTGGAAATAATTTTCTCCCCCAAAGCTAAATTTATTTCCCCAAATCAGTTGGTTTCCTCCCTCTTGTCTGTTCAACAGGGCCTTTATATAAAAGATGTGCCTGACAGGAAGACCAATGGACTTCGGCAGTCAGGGAAGTTCTCAGAAGTGAAATGTAGTGAGTTAACACCCAGAGGATGAGGAACAACCTCCCTTTGTCCTGCCATATCACAAGGCTGCGTCTCCATGAAAAATTATCAAGTTGAGTAAAGTAGGTGCATAATGTAGTGAAATGACTAAGGAGCCCGGTTTTCTTGTTTGTAACGTAAGAAATAGAGTACAAGTGCTCAGCCCACTGTATTTATTAAACCGCCTCACCCTCTCCCTTCTTCTCAAGATGATCCCCTAGCAATGTCTTTTCATAACCTCTTCTTTGCCCTAGTCTCAGAGTATGGTGTGTCTTGCTTTAATATAGACTTCGTTGCCTTTAGCAGCTCAATAACAGTTGACTGGGATTTTTCTTACCTAATTATATGAAAGTTTTTCTTTCTTTAGGCTTGTCTTGGCATCGTGATATATCTACTGTGTAGTTCAGCAGTTAATATGGTTGAAAAAATTATTGCATATTGTGCATAAACATTTCCCGAAGTCCCTGTTAGCTGCTTCCTCCAGAGCCACAGACTTTTGCAGCTGTGGTACTATTACAGGTCTTCTGGGCTCTGGCTTCTATGTACTCCACCCTCAGCCGTGGTCTGTCTCTGTCCCCATCTTCTGTCTCCCTTTCCCCTCCGATTTGCTATAGAATTAATATTTTTTGTTCTTAAAATTCATGTTGAAACCCTAAGTCCCAATAGGATGATATTAGGTAGTTTTTTGAGAGAAAAAATAGGCCACCAGGACCAAACACAACTGAACATAATCACTACCATTGTTAAAACACACATGTGGCTCCGTTCTTTCGGTCTCTGTTCTGCCAGATGGGGATACAATGGAAAGAGTCATCTCTGAATCAGGATTTGGCCTTTATTAGAACCTGACATGCTGGTACTCTGGTCTCAACCTTCCAGACTTAAAACCTCTGAGAAATGAGTTCTACTATTTATCTGCCTTTTTAAAAACTTTTTAAATTTAATTTTTTAAAACAACCCTTTATTTTACATACCAATCCCAGTCCCCTTTCTCTCCCCTCCTTCTTCTTCCCCCACCTTTTCCCCACCCCACTCCCCATCCACTCCTCAGAGAGGGTGAGGACTCCCATGGCGAGTCAACAAAGGCTATCACATCACTTGGAGCAGGACCCAGGACCCTCCTCCCGGTATCTAGGCTAAGCACGGTATCCTTCCTTAGGGAATGGGTTCCAAAACACAAGTTTACACACTAGGGATAAATACTGGTTTCACAGCCAGTGTCTCCACAAACTGCCCACGCCACATAACTGTCACCCACATTCAGAGGGCCTAGTTTGAACCTATACAAGTTCCCCAGCTGTCAGTCCAGAGTCAGTGAGCTCCCACTAGCTTGAGTCATTTGTTTCTGTGTGTTTCCCCATCATGATCTTGATCCCTTTGTTCGTGTTATCACTGTTCCCTCTTTATGACGGAACTCCAGGAGCTTGGCCCAGTGCTTAGCTGTGGATCTCTGCATCTGCTTCCATCAGTTACTGAATGAAGGTTCTATGACGATAGTTAAGGTACTCATCAATCTGCTTACGGAGGAAAAGCAGTTCAAGCATCCTCTCCACTATTGCCTAGATTATTAGCTGGGGTCCCAACTAACTTTGACTTTTATGTTGTAATTCTATGTTGGGAAACTTGCCCTGAAAACACTTACTTTGTACGCCATTATTTTGTTGTTGTTACTACTTTCTCCAAGAACTTCTAGGGCCCAGGAAGTAGAAACTCCTCACCCCTAAACACGCTTATTGTCTGATTTTACTCTTCCATCCCTTTCATTTGCATAATTTTCCCTTTCCAGGAGATGTGTACTTCCAGAAAGACACGTCAGTAGTAAGTCCCATGCAGGTAAATTCTATCTGCTTTCAAAAGTCTTACTTCCCTGTTTCTTGTGGGGTTTTTGCTCCCTCCCACCAGCTGGCTCAGTGCGGGAGGGCTGAAAGAGCCTGAGTCACAATGAGTTTCCTTGGGAAGCAGACTCTGGAGACCAGCATCAAGGTATTTAATATGTATGTTCATTGGTATATATGCATACATTACCCAATCAGTTCAGGTCATATCAAGCTGCTGTCCAATCCATTCAAATGACACACAACTCATCTTATGTGAGTGTGTACGTGGGGCGGCGGGCAGTATGTTCAGGCAGTGTGTCTGCAGACAAAGGACAGGAAGTAGTCAATGCCCTGGGCTTTGGCTCCAAATTATAGGGTCTCCAGTTAACTGGGACTACTTTATGAGTCGTTTGGTGTGCCAGAGACTCAGGACTGCTCAAACAGTCGCAAGAGTTGTTGGTGCTTCTCGTGTTCCCTGCCTTTTAGTTACACCATCTGAACAGAGGCTGACCCCTCAGTGTCTAGCAACTCTAGACTGTGACACTACTATCCTTTCAGGAGCCCAATCACTTCCTCTCTCTATCCAGCTTAAGCCAACTTTCAAATGCTTTCAAATAAATTCTGACCCTTACCTGTTTTGTTCTGAGCTATCCAGCAAATTTTATCAAGCCAATATTTTCTACAAGTAGTGGTGATATTTGAGAACCCAGCACTCCATAGCACATAGCATAGGTTATATACATTTAATTAAAAATAAACCAAACACAACCAGCTGCGGTAGCGTGTGCATGTAAGTCAACATTTAGTAGGCTGCCACAGGAGAATTGCTCAGCAAGGTGGGAGTCATTGTGAATTACATAGTGAGACCCTGCCCCCTAAAAAATGGTAAAAACAAACAAAAACCACATTTACACATTATTTACTAAAGCACAAACTTGTATATTTTAGAAAATAAAGAGTGCTAATGCGTTTGGAGACTGAAAATTGGAAATTGGAGCATGGACAGCATAAATGGACATCACAGCTTTACTGAAAGAGAGTTTTTAATGTCCGCACTTAAATGCTAATGTAGTATTGAGTGTTAAGTGACAGAACAGCTCATATTTCACTTTGTGATTAGAATGGACTTTGATACTCATTATATGAAAGCCTTTATAAGTTACAGGCAGAGGTTAACAGTAATCATAATTTTTCTCCTCTGTTTTTTTTTTTTTAAAAATTCCTCTTGGGCATTTTATTCTGTTAAATCAAACATCAGACAAAAATGTAATGCATTTCTAACCTCTAAAGTAGGTGAAAAACTTAGTTCATAAAAAATGAATGAAGAATACAATGTGGCTATGATAATGATATTTCCTCTTGGGTTAATCTGCCAAAGGATATGGTGCATTATGGTAACTAGTTCTTGATTTCTGTCTGTCTTTTTTTTCTCTTTTTTCCTGGGATTTCCCTTTACTTTGTTTTGCATTTCTAAGTTTGATGACATGTCTATCAGAATACATAGATATGCATGAGTTCCATGGCGCCTGTGGTCAGAGTTGAAGATGGGCTCCATTGCAATGCTACTATAGCATCTCTCTCTGGAAATGTTTTACCTGAAAGGGAATTAGTATAGGTTGAAATATCAAATCTGTGTGTATATCAGGGGAAAGACTCCATGGTTTTGACCTACTGCCATAATCAGATGTATGCATTCCTTCGAGATTTTGTTTTATTATATGCATGAGAGATGAGTGTGGATATGCACCAGGTTGTGTAGAGGGTACAGGACAACTTTCAAGTGTCATTTCTTTTCTTCCCAAACAAAGGGGCTGAGCTACATGCTGAGCAGCGCAATGCCATTGCCAACAGAAATATAAAGATCCAGAGATGTTTAGAGATATCCGTGTCTGTCATGGAACCACAATGAGACCTCTGAACTCATGCTTGAGAGAGCCTCTCTGGTTCATAGTGGTCCATCTCTGTTGCTCCGCATCTCTGCAGGGAGCTGGTAGTGCTGTCCAAGGTGCACTCCGGGAATGTGCCTTATAATCCTGAGCATAAATTCTTAGAACCTTAATAAATCTTAGAATCTGAAGGTGATCCAAGAAACCCTTAACTAGAAATTGGTATCAGAAGTAAGTGTGGTATAAGAATATCTCTTTAACTTTGTACTGGCAATTTATTTGGACAGGACTTCCAGAGACTTAGAAGTAACCACACTCCCTACTTTCAATACTTGCTATAGCCATCTTGTTTCTAAATGGTAGTTTAGCTTGGTTTTGTTGTGGAAGTGATATCTTATCACTGGGGAGTCTAAGGCAGGAAGATTAAGAGTTTCAGGCCAGCCATAGTGATATAGTTATATCCTGTGTTTGAAAAACTACAACTAAATAACATATAAAACAGAAGTTCATCATCTCAAGATTTTCCAAAAACAAAATATTATAAATATAGAATGACTTATTTAACAGTAAAGACCCAACTTTACATGTTACCACTGTGTGCACATTAACAAAACTAACACAAATTAGAAGTTTGGTGATTAATTTTAAATAACTGAAAGTTTCTAAAACTATCTAACTATTTGCTCATAAAACTTCTACAGTCATTCTGGTAGGACTCTAACCACAGGAAGATGGTGGATAAAAAGCATTATTTCATGGCATAGTTCACAATTGTTTTCATCATATGAAAATGAGAAATGTTCACTATATTTCAATTTTTATTTTAATATATATTTTGCATATGCATATGTCAAATATATAATATTCAATTATTATTATTCAATTATTCAATTGAATATTATATATTTGATATATGTATATGCTAAATATATGATATATCTTGGATATATAGAAAAATATATATCCTATTCATTACTCTTGGTTAGTCATCAAAGTGACTTTTAAAGAGAAAATGTTGTATTTGAGTTTGGTGTCGGTTTCCATGGTTTTGCAATAATTGTTAAGTTCTTAAATTTTCTTGCCATTAATTATCTCAGAGATTGTCCTTTTTGCCTTTAAAGCCTTTTGGGTCCCACATATTGTGCATCCCATATCTGCACCACATCCCTGTAATTCTGTTATAGTGTGTGTCTGTAAAATTCAAGGCAAGCTTTTGATCACTGAGAACAGGAAAGAAAGACAAATCTGAGTCATCAATTGAGAGTATTCTGGTGGAGAGGGTATTGTTAGTGCAATGATTTGGTGGTTGACAGAGAATCTTCAGCAAGTCCAAGTCTGTTTCCCTTAGAAATAAGAAGTCCTGGGGATGTCAGTGTGGCGTTCACCAGTCATTAGGATTGCAGAATTTAAAAGTTTAGGGTTTGAAAAACTAAAGAGGAGACAAAGTTTATCATCAGCATTTCATCTTCCTCCTCTAGACATACTCAGATGATGAAAGGATATGTTTGGGTAAGAAAACTAGGGTGAACTTGCTTACATATATGCAATGCAAAGTAGTTTGAAAGAGCACAAGTTAAAGATGTTTTGCAGAGAAAAATATTGGTGATTTATATTAGCAGGGCAGAAAATTGCTTGTGATGATTTATATGGAATAAATACCAGACATTATTGCTTAATTATATTAAATGAAAGATATGCTTGCTTATAAAGATAACTGAACAAAATTATAGTTTATATTAGGTTATTATGAAGTTTTACTTACATTAACATTAATCAATGGAGAAAACACTGCATTTTATTTCATCAAACTGTCAATTAGGACTTTGAAAATTATATTGATTATTGCACTTTTAGATAATACAAATGAATAACAAGGAAATGTTCTAAATCATATCTGGGAATTCTGACATTTGCTTACTTATTTGTTATTTAGTTTCAGTTGACTTTATAATGAGAGCTGAATTTACTGAGTAAATTAAGCATAATCATAGGAACATTGAAGAGGATTATCTAAGCAAATAGGAAATTGCTCTTTTTTCAGTAGAAGAATGAGAAAATCAAGAGTTATGAGTTGAAGAAAGACATTCTTTCCTCTTCATGCCTATGTGGCCTTAGGTCAGTCTGACAATTTTTTTATTATAAATGGTCAATAATCCCAATCATAGTTATCAGCATACTTTATCACAAAATGACTATAATTTAGATAATTTGAGTTGTTTATTCGGATATCATAAGGAAAAAAGAAGGTAAAAAGACAATGGCTCATGAGTTGCACAACCTGACAGGAAAAAGTAATGGGTTAAGGGTGCTTACTGAGTGTCTGTGTCTCTCTATCCATATATACGCATGCATATGTATTCTCTCTATCTATCTCTATCTCTATATCTATATCTATATCTATATCCCTATCTCTATCTCTATATCTATATCTATATCTATACATATATAGAGAGAAATGTGTGTATAAACATATACATGCATAAACACACACACCTATATATTTAAAACTTGAAAGCTTAATTTAAATCTTCATGAGTGGGACCTGATAATATCTTAGTTTTTCACAGCTGGCTAGCTACCCTGAGAGGCAGTTCTGGCACTCCCATCCTCAGCACCTTTCAGACCCGATTCTCCTGCTTCTAATCCCAACCAAGACTCACGCATCCCCAGTCCACTTGCTTCTAACTGGTCGTTCAGTGAGTTCACTGCCACTATTAGAATTTACTAGATTTGTAGGACTAAAAAATGTAATATACCTAAAGGTGGAATTTATTATAATAAAACTCAGGAGCGTCTAAATTAAAAAATGCACAGGGCAAATGCTTAGGGGACCCTAAATATGAAGCATTGATGTAAACATCAAAGTTTTAGGCTCATCATTCCAAGAATCTCAGAAAGATACCAGGCAAATGTTGTATTATGTGATACTCTATGAATCGCCTTTTGATAAATGAAAAAAATGTGCTTTTCTGAAACAAAGCTACATTCTTGACTGATGTGCACGTGTTGCAGGCATCTTCTAGTTTCCACTTAAACCTTTCTCTATGGGCAATAATATAATAATACACAACAATAAGTAATAATAATAAATAGCAATAATAATGTGCAGCAAGAATCCAAAACAGAAAAAGTTGGTTTCAAGTAGAGCCATTTAAATTTCCATTATTAACCTTTTTTTTTAAAAAAAAAAAACAACTGTATTTTTTCTTTTGTTAATCCCATGATATTTTGGTTTGGGCTGAGGATTATGCAGTCTTGAAATGCATCTAGTCTGCTCGGCTTTCTGGGAAGCTGCATGAAGGTAAAACTTGTGGGACAGTCAAAGTAGAGGCTTTTGAGACGTCAATCATATGAATATGGTCTTCTCTTGTTAATGGGATTGGTTGAGTATTAACATTTACGTGGAACAAGGAAATATCTATGAAGGGCTTCCTTTATTTACATTTCTGGCCTATAGAAGAAAATACTTTTCATGAATTTGAGGCATAACATCATTACTAAAGATCTTAGTGTTACCTTCTATTTGAATCATTAACTCTAAGCTTCTAAACTCGATAGGAAGGTTTCACCATGATTGGTTTCTGAATATAGTATGTGATAACTTCTTATCTGTTTGCCCATGCAAACATGCAAGAATGAACAATGAGTTTTCCATTTTATATTTTCTGTAAGAAATGTGGTGAGGATTTCAGGGAGTAGAAGAGACAAAATATATTCCTAGGTGCTAGGTAGGGATGCCGAAGGAAGCGAAACTAGATAACAAGAGAAAAAGAATAAAGGGTCAGAAGAAAAACGACGAACAAGCTGTATGGGATAGGGGTGGCCTTGGGATTCAAGACTAAAAGCTCTGGAGTTTCGGTGTATTATGTTTCTGATTTTCCAATTTGTCTTATTAAACGTCTCAGTGGCAGAACCTTTGCCTTGACCAATGATTCAGAGAGCAGTATGAAAGGAGAAAGAGTGATGGAGGTGCTAGAATGCTGTTTTCTCTTACGCAGCCTTCCCCGTGCTGGTGTCTGAATGTGCTGAGCTTCTCATAGATGCCTGTGTTTCTTCTTTTCTTCCTTAGGCATTAGAACAATATTAATCCTGGGTTTGACTTTTTAAATGCACAGCAGATCTCCAGCTAAAATGTAATTTTTCTAAGCAGTGGAATATTCAAAGAAGCTGTGAAAGTATTTTGCATTTAAAATATTGTTTTTCATTTTTTAAGGAAGGAGTATCTTTCAGAATTCTTTTATTTAAAAGACTTTCTTTTTCTTTTTCTTTTGCTTCTTGCTTGAATCACAGTCGTGAGTGGAAATATAACTTCCCTGTGGAATATCAACTGAAATCCTGAACTGATGTGAAGTGATAATTTGGCTTATTTAAGATTATTTAATTTATTGACATGTTTCTTTTATATCTGCAAAAGAGAATGTTTTCATTTTGTCACATCATATACAATAAAATTAATAATGGTTTCCTTGTAATGGACTTTAACATCTCATTGATTCACTAATGTACTCTCTTATGGTTAAAAGAACGGTGGTCATTATCTTAACTAGAGATTAATAAATGTACTGTCTTTAAGTTATTATTGCTATGATGAAACACCATGACCAAAAGCAACTTGTGGAGGAAAGGGTTTGTTTTGATTATTCTTCTTTATTACAATTTATCACAAAAAGGACAGTCAGGGCAGAAATTAAAACAGGGCAGGTACCTGGAGGCAGAAAGGGACACAGGGGCCATGGAGGAATGCCGGTTAGTGTCTTACTCCTTATAACTGGCTCTGTCTGCTTTCGTATGGAATTTAGGACCACTGACGTAGGAGAGGCAACACCCAAAATGGACTGAGCCCCTCCACATCAGTCACTAATTAGGAAAATGCGTTGTCGGCTCTCCGACAGCCTTGTGAGGCATTTTCTCACTTGAGGTTTCCTCCTCTCAGGGGACTGGAGCTTGTGTAAAGTTGAGATAAAAACTTCCCAGCATGTGTGTGTATGTGTATATATATAATTGCCAGCAAATAAACCACCCTAAAAGTCCTTTATTGAAATGAACAATGGCATTTGCATTTTAAGTGAAATATCATGTCTTCAAATTCTATTGAGATGCCCCTGTCAAATTAGACTGTATTCTGTTTTGTTTTCTGCCTTTATTGAACCCTTGACTTATCAGTGGTTCAGTGTTATTTCTTGTGAGAGACACAAAAGAATAAAAAGAAAACAATATTCGGATACCTTTCCAAAATGACCATGTTGTGACCCTCTTGGGATTTCTTTTAACTGTATATGGGCACACATGTCACTTCCTGCCTTCCAGACATAACCTTTTTCTATTAAAAGACTTTTTATATTGGTTTCCATCCAGATTCCATTATTTTGTATTGATCCTTATTCTGGGTTTATCTCTTTGGTATTGCCCCTTTCTCAGCATTTCCTCCTTTTCGAAACCCTTCTCATGTCCTGTCTTCACCTTCAGACCAGCAATTTCAACTTTCAATTCCTAGGCTATACTTCTCTGCTTACCGTAAAGCTCCACACTAACCTCCCTTCTTTGCACCTTGCCTTTCACTTCAGATTCAATGCGTCAGCAGCAGGGTCAGCAGCCGCCTTTCTGGTGAAGAGATCCTGGCTCAGTAAACAGTCCCACCATCTATTCCTGGCTCCTCTTCACTCTTGGCCCATGTTTAATTTACATCAAACCATGAATATTTATCTCCTACATATTTCTATTTTCTCCTTTGCAGTAACTTAACATGCATTGTCTGAACAATTGATTGTTAAGTAAATATTGTATGTGTGGACTCTGCCTGCTAAGTACACTTCTGCACATTTTTCTGACTTTTCATTTATTCTTTATTAGTCTATGTGGCCACTTTTGTCCTCAACTACTGTCAACATTACCATTTCTTTCGATTGCTTTTTCCCTCAGGACTAAAATTTATTTGTAGAAGGTCTCTGTGATTTGCTTGTTTCACACATCTTCTTCATGTCATTTTTATTCTTGGTGCCCCAACAGCTGTACCGTCCTCTATATTCTGAAACTAATCTAAGCCATTTCTTTCTTCACTGCTTATTCAATATTTGCCAAAAGTACTCTCCTAGTCCCCATTTTGACCCAATAAGATCCAGTCATCTTTCAGATCGTAGTTGAAATATTTTCTCATCTTTCCAAAGTAGGTCTCTAAGTCATAATCTCCTTTCACATGCTTTCGCTGGATCTGTATCTCCCTTTGGAACTTCAGTGACTTTTGCTGTTGGGTTTTCTTTTATTCTAGCCCCATGTTGGAACATCAAAATGTTAGTGGTTTTTTTTCTTATTCTTTGCTCTTACTCTTTTGGGGGCCCTTTTGGCTCTTTGGAGGAGTCCACAACCCAGTTCCCAAATAGATCACACATGAAGGCTTATTCTTTCTTATAAACACCTGACCTTAGCTTGTCTTGTGTCTTGCTAGCTTTTCTTAAATTATCCTCACTATCTTTTGCCTCTTTTTCTTTTTCTTACTTTTGTAAATCTTACATTCACTCTTACTCTGTTGCTGGTTGTGTAGCTGGGTGGCTGGCCCTGACATCATCTTCTCCTTGTTCTGTCTTGTTCCTCCTCTTCTTCCCAGATTTCTCTTCCTTTTTAATACTCTGCCTGCCTGCCCTGCCTATCCTTTCTCCTGACTCATTATTGGCCATTCAGCTCTTTTATTAGATCCTCAGGTGTTTTAGACAGGCAAAGAATCACAGCTTCACAGAGTTAAACAAATGCCACATAAACAAAAGCAACACATTTTTATATTGTGTTTCATCGCATAAACAGATGCGACACACCTTAGAATAATATTCTACAACAGACTACAACATTGTATATTCTCTGTATAATGAACTTATTTTTGCCTTTTCCAATATCAGTAAGAAAATTTCAGAGGATAAAGAGTTTCTGATTGACTTACACATTATCTGCATCTATTTGTGTGTACCTGTGAGATGTCCATTAAATTCAACTTACCTTTCTTGCTCGGTCATAGTTTCCCATGGAAGTTTGTTACTCAGTAGGTTTGAAACACTCACTTTGCTCTTTTTCTTAACATTTCATGGAGTTACCAGGAGGCACACAGGTTTTAAGGGGCAGGGAACATGGAGTTGTTTGTTTGTATTTCATTCTAAAGTATCACATAATAGATCAAAAATAGCACAACATAATCATTTAGTACTTATGACACCAACAAAGGCTGTCAAGACCACTAAAATAGCAGTATTGTCATGGTGACATGGAGTCTTTGTGTAGTACTGTTAATTCAGAATGAGGCTAGAAAGATAGAAAACCCAAGAGCTGCAGTGCAAGCTCATAATTCTCATGTTTGGGACCTGGAGGCAAGAACACAGGAGTCCATGCTTGGTCATCCTCAGCTACATGGTAAGTTTAGGGCTGGTGTAGGTTGCATGAGAGCCTGTTAAATGGGGAAAAAGGAACAGAGAAAGAAGCCAAGAAAGAAAGAGAAAGAAGCAAAGAACAGACTAGGAAAATCACAGGGATTTGTGAAGGAGAAGGTGGTTTTCACCACAGTCTGGTTGAAACTTTTTGTGAGCTGAGAGTCACGAAAGTTGAATTAGAATGTTAAAATAGCAATAAACTGTGTTTAATGTCAGTACATATGATCTTTGAGCTTAACTTTATTCCTATCCCTTTCTTAAACCTGCAATTTTCTGAGAATCTCACAAGAAAGATTACAAATGCTTTTATAGTCTTAGCTTTCTGTGACCTATCTATCTTGAAGAGTCCTTTGACCCTTTGACTCATGTTTCTGTCTATCCGCCTATAACCCCACTCAAGTATCTCAGAATATACCCCATGATGGCACTAGGGTACTTAATTGTTATACCTTTTGATCACTGTGGTTTCAAAAGCCTGTATACACTTTTTGCAAGGCACTTAAAGGTGAGCCACATCTATACTTGGGTACATTGGGTTCTTTCCTTAAGCTCTCCCATCTTTTGCCTCTAAAATCCTGCTTAAATCTATGCTAAAAACATTTCCTAAGAAAATTCAACTCTTCTTCACCCTGAATCATCCTGAAGATCTTTTGTGTGGCTTTTAAAACACGAATCTCACTTCATCTGCGTAGAGGCTTCTGAAAAGAACTCAGGCTTCTTGGGCCACAGTTTAGAACCATGTCTTTACCCCCTGATATCTCCCAATCTTCCTGTTGCAGACAGCACTGCTGTGATCTTGTGAATGAAATCTCATATGATGTTATCACTGTCTTGTGTTTCCCTCTTTGTCTTGCAGAGAACCCAAAACTAGCATGAATGAATGAGAGTAAGGTCTTCTAGGCAATGTGGGAAAACCAAATGAACCTGAATGAGAGTAAGGGCAGCGAGGCAGGGGGTTAGTTATTTGACTCCATCATGAATTAAAGACTGGAAAGACAGGAAGAGTTTTGAGCAAAGTGAAATTAGCCAACGAAGAGAAGAAATGGAACGCGCACATGGCTATGCATCAGTGTGGGAATACAAGAGAAAACAGAATTGAAGCTGTAGTATGATAACAAGAACATTTGTATCAAAACAAACCTGAAGGGGAGATAGGTCCCTGTGTGGGTACATTATGATCTTGCACTGAAGACTTGACTGGAGAAGAAATAACACAGAGACATTTGTTTCTCCTGTTGACTACCAGACTATCCCTCTTTCCTGTTGTAAAGTTGGTGTCTTTGGTGCACATCCATAGTGTTGAGCCTGAAACTGACCTCTAAAGACCACAAAGGGCTTCCATTCTATTTTTTCTTTATTAAAAAAATTATATTTTTAATACAATACTATTTTTATTGTTTTCCCCTTATCTTTTCTTCACACACACACACACACAGAGAGAGAGAGAGAGAGAGAGAGAGAGAGAGAGAGAGAGAGAGAGAGAGAGAGTCCTGAATATATAAACACAACCCACTCAGCCCATATAATGTTACTCTATGTGCAGGTTTTCAGGAGTGACTCTTTGGTATTGGACAACGGTTTGGTTCGCTCTTCAATGGAGAACAATATTAATCCTGCTCTCAGTATTCCTTAGTTGCATACTGTTCTTTGTGTAAGATTGAAAGCTCATGAGCGTATCTGTTGTTGTCCTTGTGATGTTTAGGAAGCTGTATTGGTAACACTGTACGGAAGTAGCTTCTGACATTCCTAGGAGATACAGTTTTACAGCTAGTTCCCTGTTTCTTTGACTCTTACAATCTTCATCTTGAAGATCCAACCAGCTTCCATCTTAGGTTTGAAAACAATCTTTCTTATATTAAAGACAAACTATATTCATTCCTGTTTAAGATTAAACCTCTATTTCTCAAGGATTGATAAGGTAATGTGAAACTATTTTCATAAAGTAATTGTGGTCATGACATTATTATTATTTATTATTATTATTATTTTAAACTGGATTATAAAGGAAGATTCAGGTTTGGTGCATAGGATAGAAATAATTACTTTCTGATTCCCAAGAAAGCAGTTCATAATTATTTTGTGGTGGGACTACTACCCACTTCTCCCCTTCCTGAGCAAGTATGCAGTAACTGATCCACATTAAAGGATGAACCATCCTGTCTTTATCTTGGACCTCATTGATTGGTTGGAAGCATCACCTCAGTTCCCTAAAACCCTTTTATACAAAACGTCTAGATTGTTTGCCTGGGGACTTCACCCCAACTCCTGGCATAAGCTCAATTCCCTGGGAGTTGCCTCAGTCCAAAATTTACCTCTGAGAAAGCTCACCAAACGGTGACCCCCTCCCCAAGGAGGGTCAAGAAAGCCCACCAAATGTTAACCCCTCCCCAGAGAAGGTCAAGACCATTCCTACAGGCTATTTAAACTGCCCTCCAGGGAATGAACTCATGGTCTCTAGGTTACCTGTGATCTTCCCCTCTCCATGTTTCCCTGGGACCACCCAGGAGTAATGCCATCTATTAAACATGGGCATCTTTTAATTCAGTTTAATTAGGTCTGATTGGGATTATTTGCATTGACAGAGAGGCTCATCTAAGAGAAAATACCTAACACTCCTCTTATAAGAAAGTCAAACTAGATTTATTCCTGTTTATTATTAAATCTTTCCTCAAGGATTGGGTTATGCTCCACTTGTAAGCTTAACTCAAATGGTTCTGTACTGCCTGTTCCAGGAATGGCAATTCATGTCTGGTTCAAAAAGTTGTTTATAACTGTCTTGTAACCCTATCTTTGTTCCAAAAGGTTATATGACCACCTGTAACTATCTTGTTATGATTACTTTGTTATGCCCACCTTGCAACCATGTCTTTTTTCAGGGGGGATTAATTTCTTATATTTGGCTCCTGTAACCCTGCCTATTTTGCCTGTCAAATTTCCTATGTGGAAATCTCCTACCCCTAAGTTATAAAAGCTATGTCTTCCTTTCATCCAATACTGACCTCTTGAACCACACACTGGGGGAGCCATTCCATGTACACCAACATGTGGCACCAGCGTCACCTGGAACTGCGATTGGGCAAGGGTCTGGAGATTAAAAAACACACAGAGCCATGGGTCACTCTTGAAACAAGAATGCCAATTTTATTGTGTTCCAGGGCAGCTTATATAGGGCTTTTCTTTTCTAATGGCCACACCCTAGCTCTTGGGATTTATTTTCAACCGCAAGCCGACTAGAAACCACTCCCCTGCCATCAGAAACTCTTAGGGGTCTTGTGCCCAGAGCAGCTGCAAGCACAGGAAAACAAGCTGCATTCTCTGGCAGGCAAGGGATCATAGAAAATTCAGAGTCTGAGGGTCTGCAGTCCCCAGCACCAATATAAAAACTGGCTTTAATTCATTGCTTGCTTTAATTAATTTGAGCATGATGATTTGGATCAGTGATCTTTTCCCCATCTTTGGGATTGTCACCATTTGCTCTCCACTCCTACTCTTTTCAAAGAAGTCTAACTAGGGAGAAAGAATCCTCCCAGTCCTTTAGTGAGCATGGATTTCCTAGCAAAATACCCTGTGGTCTTGTCTCTTCCAATTATGGTCACTAGCATGGTGAGGAGGAAATTAGACTTCTCTTACCACAATTGGTCAAAATAAGTAAACATGTTTTCATTACTAATTTCCGTCTCTTAATTTCTTTTTTCTTTTGGAACTCAAGGAGGCAACTGAGGTTGCACATTTAGGAATATAGCTACTTAACAACTAAAGAGAGGGACGAGTCTGTAGAAAGAGGCTGGGAAATGCTATCCATCAAAGTGCTAGGTGTGTAATTCGGACAACTCAAGTTTTATTCTTGGAAATCACATGAAAACAAGATGCAAGAGAGCACATCTCCAATCCCAGGACTCCTGTCACAAGATGAGACGGGGAGAGAGGACAATTGCCCAAAAACTCTACCATCAGCTTGCGTGAGCAAGAAGTGTTAACAGCAGAAACAAGAGAGAAAGACCCTACCTCAACAAAATAGGTTAAAACAATTCCTGGAATTTGTCCTTGACTTACAGAAGTGTGCTATGGCACATATGCTCCTGTATTCTCCCGCACAGCAGACACACACATAAGTAGTTAATTATCGATAGACAGGAATAATAAATAGATATAGGACAGATATCACAAGTCCATGAATTGTTAAGTAGCCTGTCAGATACTAATAGACTCAAAGATCCATTGGCTTTGGAGTCCACCTATTTGTTTGTTTTGTCGAGACAGGGTTTCTCTGGGTTGCTTTTAGAGTCTATCCTGGAACTAGCTCTTGTAGACCAGACTGGCCTTGAATTCACAAAGCTTCACCTGCCTCAGCCTCTCCAGCACTGGGATTAAAGGCAGGTGCTACCAACGCCTAGCCAAAACACCAGCTATTCATAATGGTAATGCACTCATTTTTCAAAAGAGGAAAACATACCACCCTTGACTCTCCTTAAAATGCAAAATATTTAAATATATAAGGCAGAAGGCATCACAATTGCCCCTTCTTAAGATTTAAACATTTATTGGAACCTGTTAACTTAAAGATAACCTTCTGGTAAAACAAGGTGAAATCTTTACTTTTGGGGGTGGGAGATCTTTCTGTCTATGTGTTGCTTTTATTGGTTAATGAATAAAGAAACTTCTTTGGCCTATAGCATGGCAGAACTTAGCTAGGTAGGGAAAATTAAACTGAATGCTGGGAGAAAGAAGGTGGAGTCAGGAGAAGCCATGTAGACTCACTGGAGATAGATGCCAGAACTTTACCCATAAGCCCCAGCCTCATGGTGATACACAGATTAGCGGAGATGTATTAATTCAAGATACGAGTTAGTCAGAAATATGCTTAAGCTATTGGGCAAACAGTATTGCATATAATATGGTTATAATAAATATGTGATTATTTTGGGACTGAGCAGCCAGGAACAAACAAGGGACCTCCTAACAAGATCCCACCTATTTATAATGGTAATACACTAATTTTTCAAATGGGGAAAATACCACACTTGACTCTCCTTAAAATGTAAAATATTTAGATATATAAGGCAGAAAGCATCACAATTGCCCCTTCTTAAGATTCAAACCTTTATTGGGACCTGTTAACGTAAGGATAATTCCTTCTGGTAAAACAAGGCTAATTTTTAAAAATTTTTTTGTTATTTTTCTTTCTTTAACAATTTTTAATCTACTCAGTTCTGTGAACTTTGGTCAAAAGAATGTGATCTGAGCTCTAGTTCTGACCCTGGTAGAAACATGAATATCTGGTAAGGAAAAATAAAAAAAGGACATTTTAGTGCATTCTATTGTCTCTTCCCTTAAGAGTTAATCTAAATAGGCCTGTCACTCAGCTGGACACAAAATTGCCTCTCAGGAAGTCTGTCTGCTGCAGAAACTTTAAAAATAATACTCATCAACTTCAAGGTTGGCATAATGGTCCTCTGACTTTTGTCCTCTTTCATCCTTAAAGGCATCTCACTTTATTCTATAATAAACTCGATCTTCGACACAAGGCGTTCTGTTTCAGCAGGATTCATTCAAGGGATGTATGTGACTTTTCTTTGTAAAACACAAACAAATATCCATTTCCTCTATATAAGGAACCAAAATGAGAAAAAAAGAAATCAAACTATCCAAGTCTAGCTGGACTACGAGTGAGTTGCTTGGGATTATTATTGGGGCATGGGTGGGAAAATAAAGAAACTTTACAGGTGAACCACTAGCAAACGCTCATACAGAACGGGTGATGACTCAGAAAAGCTGCAAACTGGGAGTCTGTCGCCCAGTTTGCCAGCAACCGCCACGGAAGAAGCTCTTCTGCCTAACTACTCTTAGGACAGCTCAGAAAAATCACAGAAATTATTATTAACCTTGGGGAAGGATGCTGTGAATATTGTAACGTTCGTGATTTTTTTTCTGAGCTGTCCTAAGAGTAGTTAGCTTCCTCAGTCTTATGAGCGTCCTTCTTCTTTCTAGAAAAAAAAAATGTTTTACTTCAGATCACAAGGACTTTGAAATGTTTTCGGAGCCCAGAGGGAGAGTAAGTGGCGAGAAAAGCACACCAATGGGTCATCCACATATCAAATGGTCAACCTGAAAACGTATAAGCAAGTAACATTGTACAGACTGAGCAGGTTTTTACTTAGAAATATGTATATATAATTTCATATATAAGATATTATATATTATATATGCACGTATTAACAATTAATAAAAAATAAGACACAAAATTGGAAGAGAGCAGAGAAGTATATTGCAGAGCTTGGAAGGAGGAAAGGGAAGGTAGAAATGATGAGGTTATATTATAATTTCATAAATAAAAGAACAATATAAACAAGGAAATAAAAAGAAAATAAAGAGGAGCAGCAGGGACAACGACAGCAAAATACGATAAAGCCTAATTTAAAACTTTGCAATTAATCATTTAATTGAATTTAATTGAAGTTGAGATCAATCTGGGCCCTGTAGAAGTTACTTTATATTGTTAGAAGAATGACTTTTCTAACTATATGCCTTTCCCTGAGTGGCTTAATTTTAGGTTGCCTGTGGAAGTGGGTGGGCTCTTGAATGGCACCACCTCCCTGGCACCGCCCATGTAGCATAGACAGAAATGACGCATTCCTGGCGGCAGAACGGTGAAAAGGAAAATGGGGTACATGGTGTATTAAAACCATATCAGGAAAATCAGGTCCAATAACGTTTTGGACACACCAGATGAAGGAAAGGGTGCACTCCCTCACAACTCCTTCGTGGATTTGTGGTCCCCACTATTCTTGTCATTTAACCTCTTAATGTGTGCACCAGAGATGGACAGAAAAGAGATGCTCCAATTCCAATGACTTCAACTCAGTTTGATTCCCGCTGCTCACTTGACCTGCTTCATCTACCCACATAGCCATTCTTCTTTCTGGACATGCGATCTATTCAGATTTATCCATCTGTGTGATGTTTATCCATATGAAGAGTCCTGTCCTTCATTTTTCTTCTCTCCCATAGTGTACCTCTGATCCTGAAGCCTGACCCTGTAGCAGCCACAGGAGTTTTTCCAACAAGACCTATGGATCCTTTTATTTTCCAGCACCTTACCAATACAGGCTTCTTAGGACTTTGAAGCATCTCCACCTGCTCTGTGTTCTAGGCCATGGTAGATGTTCTGTAACTGATATATAGACACTTTCATAGATTCATTGATTATGTGACATACAATCTACAATCTGTGAATTACTATTATAGTTAAGACTGGAATTAAAGAATGCATTCAACTCAGAACTATCAAGAAAACTGGAAATATCTGACACATTACTGCCTCAGGATGTGCATTTAAGTAAATAAAATCTGATGTCATAGAAATATTCAAATGTGTTTTCTCTATGTGTCTGATGTAGCATGCTTAGGATAGTGAGTTAAGTTAAATATCGAAAACACCTTTGGGAAAGACAGTGCTTCATAGATATCCTCACAGCATACTTGTTTGTAGTTTTCTATATTTAGAAGACTGATTCAGTAAAGAAAACCCAAGAGTGTGGAGAAGAAAGCCAAGGGTGAAATGATTTCTTTCTTTTCTCATTCAGACAGGATCTCCCCATGTTGCCTTGGCTGGCCTGGACCTTGTTAGATCTTGTTAGATACAGTTGGGTATCCTCAAACTGGCAGTGAAAGTCCTGCCTCTGCCTCCTGAGGGCTGGGAAGGAGTACAGGAATGCATAGATACACCTGCTGGGCCAAAACGTTAGGAACGAAAGACTACCAGAAACCTGAGCTTTCTAAACTTGACAAAAAATAAGTTCCGAAGTCTAAACCCGGGCAAGGACAGCTCACTCCTTTCTCTTCTCCACGCCTCTGGTTTGTGTGGCCCAAGAGAGGAGGTAAAAATGCTCTCGGTACAACTCTGCAAAAGTAGGGCCTCGCACCGGTCTGTGTTTTAGCCCAATTCAATGACACATATAATATGCACAATTACACATTCTCGGGCAAGGTGGGGAAAATAAGTGCAGGTCTGTAAGCAAAAACACGACCAAGAAAAGACGCTCAAAAGAAAGGGAGGGGAGAAAAAGACACACAGAGAGAGCCCCGAGACACCCACTCCGGTATTCAAATCAGTTTGTGAGTATTTTAAATAATTCTACCTTTTAGCTTAACGTATTCCACCCCCTCATTATTGCTTTTGGGGACTAGAAGACAGATCTAGGAGCAATTCAACCCAATTAGAAGGGAAAAGAGAGATTTTCTTGGGCAATTGCTATGCAAATGTGTGTCAGGAAACAGAAGAGGTGATGCCAGGCAGCTTATTTGAATGTTGACAACAGAACTCTGCCTTATTTTCAAAAGTGTTTTAAAAGCGACCTTAACTTACTAGACGTCCTAGGTAGTCGGGCCAAGGTCAATGCCCACATCACCAGCCCCTGGTGGAGGGGGTTGCGCCAGGTAGAACCGCCTGGGGGCAGCTTCCCTGTGAACATTCCATTCGGTTGTCATATTCATGTTTTCTGTAATAGAAATTGCTGGTGTGTGACTCTTTTTGAAACTCTTGGTATTGTGGGCTTATAAAACATTTCAATGGGTAATCGTGTCAGACAGTGGTAATTAATCTTGGAGGAGAAGCCTGTTTCTGAATTGGAACACTGCTTAAAGGTATGACAATTTAGTGTCTACTCATTAAAAGTTGGGCTCCAGCCTTCTCCTCTTACCTATAGTTTTAAAAATAATTGTCAGAGAAAAGCCCGCACAATTGGATCTTCAGTGTTATGAAACACATTCTCTGAGTGGATCCATCTACACTATTCTGGGATTCGTGCCTGGCAGGAAGGGAAGGGCTGAGGAGGGAGGGGAAAGAGGCAAAACCGAGAGCTCAGGTTAAGGGAGGATGGGAAGGGCCCCTGAGAGCTCTTGAATCTGGGGCAGAACTGACTCTGGTGAGCATGTGAAGCTCAGGGGGGTCAGGGAATTATTTGAAATAGGCTAATTATCTGCAGACAGAAATCCAAGGTCATACATTGCAATCCTACTCAGCCTCAGGGAAAATGTACTATTTCGAGCCTGGTTGCCTCCCTCAAAACCAGTCTCAGCAGCAAACCAGAGAATTCTCGCCCATCCAAGGACAACACGTGCTTCTACCGGTACAGCGAACTACTATATTTCTATAGGAAGGCCAACCGATAACCAAGTGAAAGATGTAATACTTCCTATGAGCCAGGCAGGGGGATGGGGTCATTGTCAAGTAGGTCAAAGAGGTTGGGTATGTAAAAAGACTTTGCAAACTGTAGAGTGCTCCAAGATGGAGACTGCCTAGTAGACTTTGTCTATTGAAGAGTAGCCCCAAGAAAGAACAGCACATTTCTGTGAACGCTTAGGCAGCTTGATGGAATTATCACGTTGTTTTCAATCATCCTAATATTGTAAGCGTAAAAGTGAAAATGAAGATGAAGTTATTCTAACATCCTCCTTTTCTCTTTTTCCAAGGAAGAGGAAGTAGGTAGGAAGTTTTGCTCCCAATGGTACTGCACCCTATTTGGTGGAAGTGTGCTTGTAAGTTATCTTCTTGTTCCTCGTTTCCCTCCAACTTTGCATGCGTATTTAACACATATATTTATGGAACCCACTTTGTACCTTTTAAGTTTACCAACGAGGTACAGTTTTTATCCTGCGACCATGTTTAGAATATGACCGTAAAACCGATTGATCCCGTCACCTTTTCCTGTTTCTCTTCCATATCCTGTGAAATTTTGTTAGTGCAAAGCTCCTCACAACCGAGACTTCAAGGAAGGGCAATTTTACAGACCTCTGTCGCTGACAGTCCTATAGCAGGGGAATCAATCCAGGGATTCAAGCCCAGCATTTCTTTACAGGAGAGCCAGGACACACGAGCAGTCCAATTGAGCTGGGAGCAGACGCTGCTAGTGGTGGGAGCTTGTTCGGAGCAAACGCAGGTGATTTCAGTCTGTGTATTTTAACCAGCATCTAGTGTTCAAATACCCGCAAAAACAAAACAAAAAGCACAAAGCAAAACAACAACAAAAACAGAGCACAGAAAGAATCTGCTTTGGTTGGTACAATTAGTTTAGTACCCATATCTGCAGTTCAGCTCTAGAATAAAGAGCAGTCTGTAAAAAATTTTAAAGCTTGGCTGCTTAGCACGCCGTTTATTTTTGTGTTTCTGTCTGGAGCTATGCTAAGCCACTACTGGAGTCGTTTACAGCCAAGTCAGACTTTACTCAGCTGGACCATGGGAGGAACTGACATCTGTGGCAATTTTATACATTTTTAAAAAAAATCTTTGAAGAATATCTTTAGAAACCTCTTTTACATTGTTAGCTGTTTGCTCCTCTGTAACTACAATAAAAATAAAGTCTCTCTGCGATTTTTTACGTTCATGTTAATATTTTTGCTATTTTATCATACCTTATATTTTAGTTTGATATCTTTTTTTAAATCGAAATGCAATTAAATATTAATGTTTTTGAGTGGCTTCAGCTTCGGTTAATAAGAAACTTGTCAGCAACTTAGGCAGCTGGGGTCAATTTACTTTCTTCTTCTTCTTCTTCTTCTTCTTCTTCTTCTTCTTCTTCTTCCTCCTCCTCCTCCTCCTCCTCCTCCTCCTCCTCCTCCTCCTCCTCCTCCTTTTCTTCTTTTTGCACAGCAGTGATGCTCACACTGCAATGTGTGTGTGAATCCCCAATCCTGAGGGGACCTTGTCAATGTTCTGATTGGATGATTGGATGCAGATCTGGGGTCAGGTGGTGCCGATGCTGCCTTTTGTCATACACTTGAGATCTCACACAATGAGAGGTCAAAGTCCTGGCTTTGATTTACTGTCTCAACAATGTCATCGTGAAAAACCTCTTTGTTCTTTCAGGTTGGAGACTTGGCTTTTGCTCCAGCACCAGGCGTCTGTCTGCATTTATGGAAAAGAGAGGGAGTCAGGCAGACATGAGCTCCTCTGGATCCTACTTATTGGGTTAACATGTGAGCTGCACTGTTTCCTTAACGGGCAGGAGTGGGTAAGAGATCAGGTGTGGAGTTTTCTATGTGAATGTTGACCATATGCAGTTGTTTACTTAGGGCAGAGCAGACTGTTGCCCTGAGCAAAATTAGGGCTCTCCTATTAAGAAGGGTGAATGGCTAATGGGCAGTAATCCTCCATGTTTGCAACAATACAGTTAGGAAGAGAAAAGGCAAGATTCAAATAGCAGAAGAAATACAGAAACAATGGTTTTCCTTTCCTGTGTATGCTACTTTTCTTCAGAAGAAACATCATATCTTTGTATGTTTCTTAAAATCTGACCATACATCTACAAAGAGACATGTTTAATGCTTCGTTTAAGATTTAGCAGATTTCAAAATGGCTTTCTTAAAATTGATGTAAGGTGTGCCTTTCTTTTTAAGAGACTTAGCTTTGCATTTGAAACCAGATGTCTACTCCTACGAAGGATAATTCACTACACTCTATTTGAGGAATTATCCTGGTCTCCTTTTTATAATTTTTTTTTTTGAGACAAAATTTCCCTCTGTAGCCCAGGCTAATCTTGAACTCTTGATCTTCCCGCCTCAGATTCCTGAGTGCTGGTATAAAAGGCATTTGCACCACACAGGACTTCTTCACACATTTTTATTGCTTGAGCTGACTGAGACCTCTAGCCAGTATTTATACATTCTTCCCTCTAGTAAAGAAGAAATTCAGAGATGAGACAAGCCGTCGGGAGAAACGTTACCAAACAGCAAAGGTCCACCCACACCCAAGGACTCAGTATAGGTTTCTCAGAAGCCCCGTGAGAGGGGCCAGATGTACGAACTTCAGCAGAAAAGAGGCTCAGCTGCGATTTATAGTGGGAGTCAGGAGATGAGGAAGATTGGGGGGGTTGCAGGAAAGAGATAGGATTGTCCTCTAATGGTGTTTATTCCCCTTTTCTCTCTTCATACAGTCTTCTGGATGGGGTATGTTGTCAGATGCATGATGGGAGAAAGAAATCTCACGAGGCTGATGATGTCACAATAAAGTCAAGGACAAGTAAAGCCTTGCTGGTTGATTATCTCTAACTTAGTGGGTCTAACTGTGATAGAACTGTATCATTACATTTGTTTATAGGTACTTTTTGGTTAGCCTCTTATTTTTCTTATACCTAATGTCTTAGTTACTATCCTATTTCCATGACAAAATGTCATGACCAAGGCAACTTATGAAAGAAAATAACTATTCATGGCTTGTGGCTGCAGAGAGTTAGACTCACCATCATGGTGGGAACACTGCAGGAGGCAGGCCAGCATTTAGCTGAGAGCAAGAAAACACTAATCGAGAATATCAGAGGCTGTTGAAATCTCCAAGCCCACTCTCAGTGACAAATACCCTCCAACAAGGCCACACCTCCTTCCCGAACACTTTCACCAACTTGGGACAAGTATTCAAACATAAGAGCATTCTTATGCGAACCACCACACATAGTCAGCTGGCCTCATTTTAACCCCTCACTGCTGGCTATTTGTTTCCTGGGAAGTAACTGGTTTCCATTTCTAGGGTCTTCTGCTTTGAAAACATTGCTTTGTTTCCTAAGGAAATGATACTTGGTGGAGAAAGTTGATGAAAGGGAAGACAATTATTGTCTTTGAGTTTAGCAAATACTAAAGACAATTCTCAGGGCACTTTCAAGAACTCCCATGCTGAACGGCTTCCCTCCAATTCTCATACATGGGCAGATGCCACTCTAGACGAGAGCCTTTTCAATGTATTTCTCTGGTGACTGCTTTCCAAATGAGAGGTATTGAAAGACCCCTTGTATGTAGCTGTGTAAAATAAGAGCATAAGCAAATATTTACTACTAACAAATCATAAAGAAATTTATTTTAATAACAATTCTATGATTTAAATATAATTTTACTACTTATTAAGGAGGAAAACAAATGTGCATACTAATGAAAGAATGTGATTGTTTATTTTTACATGAAGAATTAACCCTGGCTGAAAGTTTGATGCTGCAGTATATAAAACATCTTCAATATTCTTACACATTTATCTACATTTTTATTTGATAACCGTCAATGTTGAGAATGCTACTTTTAATAAATATGTAATATAAAATGGCAGGAGGTTTACCACTCAAAGATGCATTAATTTTATATTTGCATGTTGATGTATAATAGCAGAAAGCCATTTGCAAAATCTTTGTTTTCTGCAATTAAACTATTATTTTTTATAAGAACAGAAAACTTTATATGTCCAGTAAAGCATTACAACTTCCAGTGTACAAGAGTCTTGGATTTTGTCTGAGATGCTTAGGCGGTGTTAGTTGGTGCTGTGTACCTTGAGGGCATGCGCAGTGAAAGGCACGCATGTTTAGTGCAGTAACTAAAGTGAAGTCATGTGATATTCCACGCTGGGTTGGTGTCTCAGTCAGCTTAAAAGTCATAGGCATTTGATTTCGAATTTATTTTTGTTTGTCATAGCTTCGGAATGTCTTGCTCTCGCTAAATTTCCCTTAACTTTCACATTCAATCATAAACTCCTGAACTGCATTTTCAGAAATTGCCCTAAAACCTGTGTGCGACACCTTTTCTAGAAAGCGTCTTTCACTTCCGTGCCCTTACTAAAGGCTCACCTACTCTCTTGGTGGATCTGTGGACAGTATTTACAGCTAACCTCCCTTCTCAGTCAAGACATACCCTAGAAGTATTCACGGAAAATTTTAAATACATAAATAAATAAATAAATAAATAAATAAATAAAAGGAACTATTCATGGTCTATTTCTTCTTAGAAACCTGGATTTTATTCTTTCCCTCTGTTCCAGATGCAAATTTTGAGATTTGAGTGAGGGACAAGTTTCTGCACAATCATAAGCACAAATTCCCCTCAGGCATGAGATTAAGAATAAAAATGGAGGGACTCTACGGTAAAACTTATTTTTGCTCCCAAAGTTATAAAAAACTCAATCCACTTACGTGTTCACTCACTTTTGACATCTTGCATGACTCAGTCTGCAGGGACCACAGAACTGGCCCTAAACAACTCCATCACAAACACTCACTCCGCTTGGGAATGTGTCTGACACTATCATCTATGATCATGCTGTTTTTGCTTGAACATTCGTTTCATGATCCAAAGAGCTTATCTAATTTCTACTGCCCTTAATTCCTTTGTATAGTCCATATTTCACTCAATAATATTTTCTTAAGAGCTCTGTTATTACATGCTGTGAGAATTGAATGATGGCAAATTCCTTAAACATTTTAATGTCTGAAATGTTATAATTTCCCTTCAGTTTTGGAAACTAACTTGATGACATATAAATGTTTTGGATGACATTTTTGCAGGACTGAATAAATATTAGTTCACTTTTTTGAGGGCTTTTATTATTTCAATAGGAAATACTGTGTCATTCTTTTTATTCAATCTGCACAGAATGAGTGCCTTAAAGAGTTTTGTTTGTCTCTTTCCCTCTCTCTCTTTTTTTAGGGGGAGAGGGGAGTTCAAAGCAGGGTTTCTCTGTAGTTTTGGAACCTGTCCTGGAAACTAGCTCTTGTCGACCATGCTGGCCTCGAACTCACAGACATCCTCCTGTCTCTGCCTCCTGAGTTCTGGGATTAAAGGCGTGTGCTACCACTGCCTGGCTTGTTTGTCTCTTTTAAACAATTACTTTTTACTATTCTTTTAAGTATTTGTGCTTAGCTTGATTTGGGTGAGGCAAGTTAGTAACTTTCATAAAATTAGGAAACTGTTTGGCTATTTTTACACAGATTTTCTCTCTTTTAGACATAGTAGATGACCTAAGTTTTCTCACTGCCTTCTGACGCTCTCTTATTCTTCTTTCCTGCAGTCTGCTTAGTTTTATCTGCATTTTACCGTGCATAGTTTCTGTCAGCATACCTTTAGGTTGGCTAATTTTTTTCTTCCGCATTCCCTAATCTGCTAATAACCACAGTGCATTTCTTCTTATTTCAGTCACTTTAGTTTTTATGATTAGAAATTTGATTTGAGTTTACACCTTGGCATGCTCAACTGTCCTTCTACTTCCTAGAATATATACAGTAGAGTAGTAGAGTAATTTTAGGACTGTCCGAAGACTGGTTGGCTGTCTAATGTCTTATCATCTATAATTTCTAGGTCAATTTCTTTTCATTTATTTTCTCTTATTTATGACTTAAATTTCCCTATTATTTTTTATAAGCCTTTTCACATTTCATTGAATATTTTTGAATGTTTTCTTACTTTTATTTCCATTGCTGTGATAAATACCCCAACCAAAGCAACTTGGGGAGGAGGTTTATTTGTTTTAAAACTTTCTGGTCACAGTTTAACACCGAGGGTAGCCAGGGCAGGGAGGGCAGGAACGCAAGGTAGAAAGCAGGGGCCAAGAACTAAAGCAAAGACCATGGAGGAGTGCTGCCTACTAACTTGCTCTTTGTACCCTTCTAGCTTGCTTTCTAATGGAGCCCAGAACTACCTGCCCAGGTATGACACTGTCCACAGTGGGCTGTGCCCTCCCACATTAATATCAAATCAAGAAAATGCCTTGCTTATCAGTAATCTAGTGAAGGCGTTTTCTCAGTTGAGGTACCTTATTCCCAGATGACTCTGGCTTGTGTCATGGTTAAAAACCAAAACTGAAACCAGGAACAAACCGACACACATCTCAATGAACACTGAATCTGATATTAAGGGTACTAGTCTGGGATAAGTTAATTTTTTTTGTCCCTCCAGATCTTACTTTACAGATGTGTTAGGCAGAACCAGATGTGTGTTGTTACCCTAGAATGTTTCCTACTAATGAGGCACGTTGCAGTTCGCTCCGAGGATGCTGGCTGCTGGTACCTCGTGAACTGGAGGGTTCCAACAGCTGTGACGGGGGAAACTAAAGACCACGCCTGGTATTTCATAAACCATAGAGATTGCTCCATCTCTCTGCTCAGATGACTCTTTCGCTAGCCTCCAGAACTTTCCTCACACTCCTGAACTGACTGAAGCCAGATCATAGGATCCCCTCTCTCCTCTCTGGATACCTTGTCCCACATGATTCTCAGTCTTGTCTCCTCAAGATCCACTGCCAGACTTTAACCCCACTCTGACACTGTCATTTATATATTTTAGGCGGTAAATGTCACTTCATGTTTTAAATACCACACCACAGCATTCATTTGGAATTCTCTTTTCTGGGTGGTTTACTGACTTTGATCATTTTGTTTTTATTCACCAAGGAATAAAAGGTTTTTAATTTTAATTTAATGAAAGGTTTTTAAATTTTAAGATTATTTTCTTTTTGACTGGATAGTGAGGGGAACTTGCGGCTGCACAGCTAGGAAATTAGCAGGAACCTTTACAAGGCAGAAGCATGGGAAAATGATGGTGAACACTGATCTCCAAAGGCCCTGCCCCATGCGTTCCATCTTTGGGACTTTAAAGCGACACATTTAACAAATGACAGCAAACAAGCCTCTCAGCTCTCATGTCAAATGGAACTGAAGCTGGGTCACTTAAAAGAAGAGCAAATCCATGTGGTGGGAGATGCGTGGGGACTGTGAATGTGGGGGATCCTTTGGAGTCTTGCAGAAATTTGATCCTTTGGATTCCCTTTCTGTCTAGAGCTTACACAAGAATGTTCTCACCAGATACGGAGGCAGAAGCATTCCTAGAAGTGGACTGGTGAGCATGGCTGTTACGAGTTAAGCAAACCTGAGACTGTTTTTATTTATTTGCTTCCTACCAAACAGAGAGTGTCTGGACACTAGACTCTAGAGAGCAGTGACATTGTTTTCTTATTACCCAAGTATAAAGCCTAATACTATGGCACTTCATAAATATAGATATTCCATAGAATAAATTAATAGAGTTTCCCTAGATTAGTCAGGTTGTTTTTAATTAACTTTTTTTTAAAACATAAATAAGGTCTCAGTATATAGCCCTGCCTGTCCTGGAACTCTCTGGGAGTATCACGCTGGCCTTGAATTCATAGATATCCACCTGCCACTGCCTTCTAGGTGCTGGGATTTAAGGTATGTGCTACTGTGCCTGGACAGTTTATTTTTAACTTAAATTTTATTTTTAATTATTTGTATGTGAGTGTAGTACTCAAGAAGGCCAGAGAGGGTGTTGGATCTCCTTGAGCTGGGGTGACGGAGAGTTATGGGAGGTCAGACATGGGCATACCTAACTGGTTTACTTTGGAACAGAAGTGTGCTTTCTTAGATGCTGAGCTTTCTCTCCAGCCGGATCACACAGACTCTGATGTAGATCATAGAGTCTGGGGAGGCACTACTTTATAGTTTCATCTTTGCTGATGCTCGTATCTCAAGAAATTATGGTTTTATATTGATTAGGCTTTAATTCTTTTATAGATGCTATCTTTTAAAATGAGCGTGCTACACTCTTTTTGTCCAAAATAATAAATTCTCCAGAGGAGATTTTAAACGGTTGAAATGGCTGCACCCTTGATAGCCCATATTAGCTTATTTTCCACATTTCAGTGTTTCCTCGGAGTTCCACTTTGTGATCGGGTCTAATCTTGTAATAATTAGATTATACTGTGAGCTAAACTATGTTTTCTCACAGAAAACATTTAGTTTCTTTTTCTGTCTAAACAGTGTAATTTTAATATTCATATGGCAATCTCTATTGATAAGAAAAGAGAATGTTAAATAAAACAGAGCTGGGCATGTATCACATGCTCTAATTCTAGAACTGGGGAAGACTGAGGGCAGGAGAACCAACAATTCAAGGCCAGACTCTGCCACACAGCGAGAATGATCTCTGGATGTTATTATGGACATAACTGCTATTATGGTCTTCATGAGACCCTGTCTTAACATACAAGCAAGCACATCTGTGCTCTTGTTGATTTACAGAGAATATATTAGCTTATCTGGATAACAAGAACGGAAGTGCCATAAAACCAGCTTTCATTACTGAGAAAAAAAATTTCCATTCTTCTATTCAGGGGCACCTAGGTTGTTTCCATGTTCTGGCTATTACAAATAGGGCAGCTATGAACATAGTTGAACAAACGCTTTTGTAGTATGATAGGGCATCTCTTTGGTATATTCCCAAGAGTGGAATTGCTGAGTCCTGAGGGAGGTTGACTCCCAGTTTCCTGAGAAACCGCCACACTGATTTCCGCAGTGGCTGCACAAGTTTGCATTCCCACCAACAGTGGATGAGTGTTCCCCTCTCTCCACATCCTTCCCAGCATAGGCTATCATTGGTGTTTTTGAGTTTAGCTATTCTGACAGGTGTAAGATGATATCTCAAAGTTGTTTTGATTTGCATTTCCCTGATCACTAAGGAAGTTGAGCATGACCTTACGTGTCTTTTGGCCATTCAAAGTTCATCTGTTGTGAATTCTCTGTTCAGTTCAGTACCCCATTTTTTAATTGGGTTAATTAGAGTTTTAGTATCTAGTTTCTTGAGTTCTTTGTATATATTGGAGATCAGACCTTTGTCTGTTGAGGGGTTGGTGAAGATCTTCTCCCAGTCAGAAGGTAGTCTTTTTGTCTTACTGACAGTGTCCTTTGCTTTACAGAAGCTTCTTAGTTTCAGGAGGTCCCATTTATTCATTGATTCTTTTATTGTCTGCGCTACTGGGGTTCTACTTAGAAAATGGTCTCCTGTGCCTATATCTTGTAGACTACTTCCCACTTTCTCTTCTATCAGGTTCAATGTGGTCAGATTAATGTTGATGTCTTTAATCCATTTGGACTTGAGTTTTGTGCATGGTGATAGATATGGATCTACTTTCATTCTTCTACAGGTTGACATCCAGTTATGCCAGCACCATTTGTTAAAGATGCTTTCCTTCTTCCATTGTATACCTTTAGCTCCCTTGTCAAAAATCAGGTGTTCATATGTTTGTGGGTTAATATCCGGGTCTTCTATTCGATTCCATAGGTCGACTTCTCTGTTGTTATGCCAGTACCAAGCTGTTTTCAATACTGTAGCTCTGTAATAGAGTTTGAAGTCAGGGATGGTAATGCCTCCAGAAGTTCCTTTATTGTATAAGATTGTTTTGGCTATCATGGTTGAAGAAGGTGTGGAACATATATACATTAGAGTTTTACTCAGTGGTAAAAAACAATGACATCTTGAATTTTGCATGCAAATGGATGGAAATAGAAAACGCTTTACTGAGTGAGGTAACCCAGGCTCAAAAAGAGGAATATGGTATGTACTCACTCATAAGTGGATTCTAGTCATAGTTAAAGGTCTTTGAGCCTATTATTCGTGATCCTAGAGAAGCTAAATAGGAAGGTGAACCTGAAGAAGATCAAATAGTTATCCTCCTGGATATTGGAAGTAGACAAGATTGCAAGGCAAACTTGGGTGGACTAGGGAGGGGTGTGGGGGGGTGGAAGTAAGGGGAGATGGTTAGAGAGAAGAGAGAGGGGGAGGATTGGGGATGGCGTGGGGGAATGAGATGCGGGGAGGAAGGATGGATATGGAAGCAGGGAAGTATATATCTCAACTAAGGGAGCCATTTTAGGCTTGGCAAGAGACTTGTTTCTGGAGGGGTTCTCAGGCCCAAGAAGAGGTCCCCAGATTGTTCCCTGGGCAGCAGAGGAGAGGGTGCCTGAACTGGCCTTGGCCCATAACCATACTGATGAATATTTTGCATATCACCATAGAACCTTCATCTGGCGATGCATGGAGATAGAGACAGAGACACATATTGGAATACTGGACTTAACTCCCTAGATCCAAATGAGAAGCAGAAGGAGGGAAAACGTGCGCAAGATAGGCAGGACCAGAGGGAACCTTCATCTGATGATGGATGGCGAGAGACAGAGACCCACATTGGAGCACTGGACTGAGCCCCCCAAGGTCCAAATGAGGAACAGAAAGAGGGAGAACATGAAAAAGGAAATCAGGACCGCGAGGGGTGCGTTCACTCACTGATACAAGGGGACTGATCGAATGAAAGCTCACCAAGGCCAGCTGGACTGGGACTGAACAAGCATGTGATCAAACCGGATTCTCTGAATGTGGCTGACATGGGGGCTGACTGAGAAGCCATTTACAATGGCACTGGGTCTTGTTTTGTCTGCATGTACTTGCTGTTTGGGATCCTATTCTGTTTGGATTCTCACCTTCCTAGACCTGGAGGGAGGGGGAAGGAACCTGAACTTCCCACAGGGCAGGAAACCCTGACTGCTCTTTGGACTGGAGAGGGAGGAGGAGAGGGAGTGAGGGGAAGGAGATGGAGTGGGGGGAATGGGATGGTATGGGGAGGAGGGGAGGAAGTGGAAATTTTTATAAACAAACAAATAAATTAATTAAAAAAAATTTCCATTGTGTACAGGTACTTGAGAGTGGTGCCTGTTGTCGGGACCATAATAGTAAACAAAGCAGACAGGGGTGGGGAGATTCAGTGCACTGTTGAGACAGTGGTGACTGCAGGGAACTACATGAGTGATTTTACACTGGATTTTACACATTTCTGCTTAGGAAGAACATAGACCCAATCTGCTTCTTTTTCTACTTCAGAAAAAATATATTTTAATAAAGAGGCAGAGAAGCAGAGACCTACAGGAAGAGTGGGAGTGTGATGTGGGAAGTCCTTCTGCTTATGTGTTGCTTTTATTGGTTAATGAAGCTGTTTTTGGCCAATGGCTTAACAGAGCATAACCAGGCTGGAAAAGATATATAGAGAGAGTAGACGGAGTCAGCGAGATACCATGGAGTCGCCAAAGAAGAAAGACGCAAGCTGCCAGTTGGAACCTTGCCAGTAGTCCACAACCATCATGGTACAATATAAAATAATAGAAATGAGTTAATTTAAATAATACAAGTGAGCTAGAAATATGCATAAGCTAATAAGCCAAGCAATGATTTAATTAATACAGTTTCTGTGTGGTTATTTTGGGAGTCTGGGCAGCAGGGAACGAACAAGTGTCTTTCCCACTACAAATGGCCTCATACAACATGAGGGAGCCAAGTTGAGGGAGGAAGGAACCAGGCTTGGGGAAGCAAGTGAGGAGTGGTGACCTGAGCAAGTTCCCAGACATAACCAGGGGACACAAAAGATGTGGGTTGAAATATATGGGATTGCTATTTTTGATAGGTTTATACTTCAAATATTGGAAACTGTCTCTAAGTAGACCTAAGAGGTTATGATTGTGCAGTGGTAGTAAGAGCAGGTGCCAGGATTTGATACAAATAGCACCAGAAAGGTAGGTTTGGCAGTAGTGTGGGCCTGTGAGCCCAGCACTTAGAAGGTAGAGATGGGAGGAGGATCCTGAGTTTGGCATCATTCTTGATTACATAGCTAGTTTGAGGATGTTCTGGGCTACATAAAACTGTGCAGCAAACAAAACCAAATAGTAATAATAATAACAATAATGATGACTAGAAAACAGTAAATACTAACCTGTATAAGGTATATGAAGTGAGTAAATTACTTTTTAGATACTCAAAGCCAAGAGTCAAGAGAGAGGCACTGTAATGATATGGAAAATTAGTATCTACTAAATTTTCATGGAGTCCTCTATTTTGCCCATTCTATTAATGTCAAACTCATCTTTGTTTTATGTCTACTCTTACTTATTTTTTACTCTATGCACATATCTGTGCATGCAGTGTGCATGTGTGTATGTGTGCTTACATTTGTGTGGGCACAGGTGTGTGTGCACTGTAGTATGTTTGTGGGAGCCAAAGGCTGACACGAGGAGACTCCCAATCATTCTCCACCATATTCACGGAGGCATAACCTCTCAGTTATATCTAGCGCTCACTCTGGCTGCTCTACCTAGCCAGCTTGTCCAGGAAATTCCTTTTTGCATTTTCTGTGACTATAGGTGGGCTGCCAGTGCCAGCCAGCATTCACATGGGTACTGGGCATTGGCTCTAGTTCTCATGCTTGCTGGACAAGGATTTACTTCCTCACCATCTCTGCAGTGCCAATTTGTGTTTACTTTTCACATACACGCACCAAAAGTTGATCAATGTAAAGATCATGGCAGCTTTTCATCTGTGCTTTTACATGGGCATGAGTTCACACCCTATCGTGCGTATGTGTTGGGGGCGGGTGCAGACATGTCAAGATGGAAAGGAACGGTATGACATGTCCTACACTGTATTTGCATCAGTTCTGTCCCTCCTTTTTCCTCCTCCTCCCATATCTTGCCTGACCTCTCTTGAACTTATGATTTTTTCTTCTATGGTTGTTGTTATAGTCTCTTAGTCTGAAATATGCCTATATTTCTCACTTAGACCGTGGGTCACCAGGTTACAGCAAGCTCTGCCGCTTACTTTATACCAACATTACTATATCAACATTATAATATTCCTGCTTCATCTATAAGTGGAATATACATACAAAATTTGTGTGGCAACCATGTATCAACTCAGCTTCATTGTATGTGTATATATGCATACGTGTATGTTTGTCTCCCTGTGTGCATATGTGTGTTATTACAGAGGTACTTGAATAAATGTTTTATTACTGGATTAAAGTGATTTTCTTTTCTCCTATAGTCCTCATTTCCTGTAGTTCATAATAATTTTTTAGAGAAGAAGCAAGATTTAAAAGATGAGAAAAATTGATCCTTTGTAAACGAAAGGATCTCTAGATAGCTCAGAGAAAATCAGAACTGCAATTAAATGAGAATCCCAGAGACTGAAATGCAAGAATCCATGATAACAAGACAGAGGTTGAAAGGTTATTATCTGCCAACTTTTCAATGCTATATTTGAATGAAAATTGTTAGCTTCATGTTTTTAAAGTCTGAAAAGAATGAATCAGGAATCTCTCTTTCTTTGATTTTTGTTATTACCTGTTCTTGGTCTCATTGAATAATTAATGTATGTTACTCTCATAAAGGTTAGCATTTGTCTGTGAACATCAATGTATGTGGAGAAACATTTGATATGTATTATTTTTTCAGAAGTTTGTATGGTTATGCATCACTTCAGCATGTAGCAGCATCTTGTGACGCATGTCAGCCCAATGTGACAAGCAGCATGAAAAATAGATTTGAACTCTGGAAGAAATAAATGCAGGAATCAATGACTTTTGGTGGCTGTAGTCAACTGTATAGCCCTCGAAGCTTGACAATTTCATGTTTTATGTAGGAGAAAAATACTTGAATACACACTGAAGAGTCTATATTCAAAGTCATTTGCAATCAATGTAACAACCGAGATCAGCATGTGGAAAATCATACCAGGGATTTTTTTGGGGGGACATTGGGAGTTGTGTACATGAGAACCTCCAAAACACAAGTCTGTCTCTTTTTGCTTAATGATTTTATAGGTTTATGTAGCTCATGCATATCATAACAAAATACCAGGGGAAAGAACTACATTTAGCAGGTAGGCCCTTGATGAAACTAGAAAGCAGTGGTCCAATTTTTGTTCCCTTCTTTTCTTATCTGAAAGCACTGATTTGTTTTTTAGTAATAAAGTTGTTACTGGATTTACCCTAGTATGTATGGAGCAGAAAGTGAATTGCTTTAGTGTGCTGACTGAGAATCAAGACATGATAAGACCAGCAGTTACAATCCTATCAAGGGTATATCCTTTAACAGAGTAGATTCCCAAAGACTGAAAAATCCTCAGAACTTGAAAGACTACAGAGGAGTGGTCTAGATTGTAGTTCATATTGAATGGATTTCTTTTCCTGTTCCATAATCTTCAAATTGCATAACAATTTATATTTTCTTATCAAGTCACACATTTCTCATACAGAACAGTAGAACTGCCTTCTTTTCCAATTTGAGGTATATTGTCAAGATTTCTGGTTTCTCTCAACATGCAGTGACATTTAATTGGTCAAACTGCATTCTTTCAAAAAATTATGAGGTGATATAAGCATCATTAGTCACTGGACACAAGAAAAATATGTAGTGGTTACTATTCGAATTACATAATGTGACTGATGATTCATAAATACCATCCTTCTTACATCATGGTGTTAAGAAACCAACAGACTCTACAGTGTTTAAGGACTGAACAACGAATTCATCTTGACTCCCTTGGAGAATGTCTTAAGATTAAGCAGGTGTAACTGGGAAAAGTGAAGGACCATTTCCCAAATCTCAAAATCCACACTGTAGGCCCATATTTCTTTATGGTATAGTAGCCAGGCTCTGATGCCATTGGGCTGATCCGAAGTGATCATGTAGCCCTGCAGACAGGCCATCTATGCCTGACAAAGGTCAGGATGTTGGCTGCTCCCTTTCTTTGTAATTTAGAGGATGCCTTATAGAGATGCTAATTCAAGCCTGTGTGACAGCTAGCATACTCAGCAGACAGCTAGATGCGGAGGTGACAAAAAGGCCATTCACCTGGTTACCTAGGAGACAGTATGACGATGTATTTTCCCACCCAGTTTATGTATTGGTATAAAAGCTGTCTGGAAAATAAACGCAGGGATCTTCGGGAGAGATCTTCAGGGGAGATCTTCAGGGGAGATCTTCAGGAGGAAGAAGCCTGAGATGCCCTTTTCCGTAAAAATGGTGTAAGCTGTGTCTGCTTCTTCCTTGCGCCTCGGTACCAGTCCAGTTAGGAAAAATAATTATCTGTGTTGGAGCCTCACAGGCTCTAACACACACAGCAGCCACGTGTCCTTATATTTTAGCACACACACACACACACACACAAATCTGTTAAAATGTGACCAATCGATTGTCCTGTGGAAATATTGTTCTTTTGGATATGTTTACATAAACATTTTCTGGAAGTCATTCTAAAAAGCAAACATTGATATTTACCTCTTGTTTTGGGAAAGACTTGAATCCTATTTGAAGGCAGAACTGTTGGACAGGACTCATTTCATACTTATTCAAGAAATTAATGTTCATCATAGATTGCCAAGATGATGATATCTTTACTTGAAAAATCTTCAAAGGTCATCTTTTTCTGTAACAGCATTTGGGGTGATAATTTGCCACCCTGGCACCTACCTAATACCTGCTGGTTCTGCAGCCTGAAATAAATTGATGATATATTGTTTTCTTCATATGAAGGACTCGGGCTATTATTTACTACTCTTGGCCATGGTTCTATTTCTGAATCATATTTCCTTAAGTAGCTCCTGCCATTTGTGGGCTCTCCTTAACTTCACCTTCCTGTAGAATCAAGGCCTTAAAGCAAGGGAGCTCATGTGAGCATGCGTGAGAACTCTAACCAAAGCTGGAAGCTTTGTCCCATGAAGTTTAGTTGCTTTAGGAGGATAGTGAAATAAACTCTGAATTTGACATAATGGTTATTGATAAAATATTAGTGAGTAAGGACTGGAGATGCAGCTCAACTGGAAGCGTGTTTGTCTAGCTTCCTTCATTTCCTAGAGTTACAGACACAGGCATGGTGACTCTCTCGAGGTGGAAGCAGAAGAATCATGGTTCTATTCAAGGTCATCCTCAGCTCCATAGTGAGTTTGAACTCAGTCTGAACTGCATGAGCAGTGTCTCAAGAATTAGTAAATCAGCAAGGAATACTATGTTAACGATAGCACGCTAATAAATTTATAGTTAATTGCTGATATAGATAGAATATGCCTACTTCAAATTTAGTATCTTCAATGGTGGGAAATTACATCTATTGATACAAAGAACATAGAAAACAAATGCTTTACTAATGTAAGAACGCACAGGACAATCACTTCATTGGTTCCCTTTTTATATGATTAATTAGGAATAATGAAGCTAGTGATAGTTTCCTTGACTCACATAGAACTTAGCAAAAGTAAGTAAGGGTGCCCATAAATATGCAGCCTCCAGCTCTTGAGAATTGGATGGTTAGGGTTAAGAGGTGGATGATGAAAAACTGACTTCAAGACATGATTTAAAAGTCTCCCTGTCACAGACTGACTGGATGATGGATGGTGAGACCACATTTGACAATGAGGGTTTGAGAAGAGGGGAATTACTTTCAACACCGGCTGTTCAGGCTGAGATTATCTGCAAATGAACTTGTGTTGTTGTTTCTTAATTCCGTACATTAAAAATTCAATTCCAGTACCATCCATCCTTTGTATCAGCATTGAGTTTCAGCTTACCTTCTGTTAGCGGAGGCATGATGAATGCTCTGCTATCTAGTTGTACTAATGGTCTGAAATCCTGAAACTGCAGCAGAGGTCACATACCTACAGCTCCCAGCGTGTCTGCAGAATCTTAAGCTTCCCAACATCCATTCCTGGAGCTTCTTCAGAATTGTTACTCATTTGGGAAAAGAAACAGCTATCTCCTGAAGCTGATGACATAAAAATGGAATTACTTTGTTCCCATCATCACTAATAACATTAACATGAGATGTCATCAATAATACTATATTAACATGAATACAGGCTTTCACAATTTCATCTTGCTGTCATATGCACTTTAGCTTTGCAGTAAACTGACGGGCAGGGAGGCTCTTGATTGATTTACCTTATCTTAGTTCTCTTGTCCCGGTACCTTCATGTCCTTATCCCTTGTCCCTGGTCAGGAGAAAAGACCGTTCTGAGAGGACTTCAGGTGAAGCAAACACACGGCTGTGCACCCTGTGCCCGCAGAAGACCAAGCTGCAGAATTCTGACCCGTGTATCCCCTGTGAAACTGAGAATGGTCCCAGAGGAAGCAGCTTTATTTGTTACCAAATAAACTTCCTACAGTTTTCATTTGGTGAATAAACAAACGATTAAAACTCATTCAGGAGCTACAAGACAGATGTAATTTAGATTTTTCTTTCGTGGGCCCTTGGAAATCAGTACCCCTTTCTCTGCAGAAGCTTTGCTTACCTGTTGTCTTCCCATGTCTAGAATTATGCCAGCAGCAGAGCAGGGATGTTACAGACCTTCCCATGCTGGTAGGCTTTGAGCCTAAGACCTGATCATTTTAAAGAACTTTACTTTTGGAAATAAATACAGTTTTGACTCTTTGGCGCTCTCTCTCTCTCTCTCTCTCTCTCTCTCTCTCTCTCTCTCTCTCTCCCCCTGTGTGTGTGTGTGTGTGTTTGTGTGTGTGTGTATTGGTTATGTAGATATGAGTTCAGGTGTCCTTGGAGGCCGGAGGTATCAGATCCTTCTGGAAGTTATCGGTGGTTGTGAGCCTCCCAGCTTTGATGCTTACAATAGACTTTCATCCTTTGCAAGAATGGTACGCCCTATACTCTCAGTCAGTGAATCATTTCTTCAACCTTTAGCCATGAGAGTTATATTAGTAAATATATTTGATTGTCATTCATCAAAATTGTGTATTTTCAAATTTGCTTACTTACTAAAAGTTATTTTTAATTGAAAACTCATACTCCCAGACTTAAAAATGTTTTACAAATCTGAGACAGGTGGAAATTTGGGCCCCACCTCTACCCCACAGTCCCAATAGAGACTGGATGAGGTTGAAGTACATCTTCTTGCTTCAGCATGATAATACACAGTGGTCTTTCTATGCTCTAGTTAGTGTCACATTCGAAGATACTTATGCCTTCTGTTGATAAATTTGTGTAGTTTCAAATGTCCCCAGAGCTTAAAGCTTCCTGTCTGGCATTCCTGAATAAAAAAAGACTTACTAGAAAAAAAAGATGTGCTAAGTAAAGTCCTTTTATGCATAAGTATAAAATGGACTTTGAGCTCATGAAAAAATGGCTAGCACACTTTAAATAAGGTGTCCGCTTACAGAAAACACATTAGAAAAATTACAAATTCATGGCTTGACAAGGGTGACCTGGGGCTCGCAAACCTAACTGTATTTCTCCTGGGTGCAATGGTTCAGTATTTGATAATTCAGCATTCATCATGGTTTTATAGAAATGTCTATCACTAATAATGAGAAACGAGTATAGTTGGTACTGGTATTTTAACTTTCATAGGGTTTAAATTAGACAAGCAATGGCTAGTGGGAGATCATATTACCAGAAATAGAATAAATAGTGCTTCTTAAACTACCAAACTACCACAGATTTTTTTCATGGACGAATGGATGAATGGATAGTGTGTGTGTGTGTGTCTGTGTATGGTGCTTGGGCATATGATATTTTTTAATTCATGTGTTGAAGTTGAAGAACAAGACATTACACATTTTATCAAATAAGCACCTCAATAAGCAAGAATTATTGGGTAAAGCTGAGTTAATATTTGCTATGAGCTTTTATGAATGTCAGGTATTCCTTAGATTCTAGCTATCCCTTGAGCATATAGCAATGAGGCCCTGGGAGTACTATTTATGTGGCGTTCCCCATGGCTTTTCCAGATGCCTTTGGAAACAGTCAACAGGCTGTAACTGCACCCAAGTAGTTTTCTATAATTTCTGCAGTGAAACGCTTCTCAGTAGGTGCATCTTCCTTCACACACAGGATGATGGATAAACACATCAGCTTGTGGGTGGAGAAAGACTTTGAGATGAGTGCTTCCAGGTCAGAAGGTTTTAGAAGACATATTTTGCTGTCAGCTTGCTTGGTCGGTCAAGACTATTCTTGGTACGATAAAAACTTAGAAGACAATTAATCAATGAACTGTTTGACTCCATTTTGGTGCCTGTAACCTAGAGGCCTGGCTTGTTAGGGAATGCTCTGTACGACAGTTGTGCAGAGGCTATCTGGTCATAGTGACTTGAGCCTTCCCACTGCACCCATTCTGATTTTAATAAGGTAATGCTGCCTGGGGGCAAAAGGAAGTTCACAAATAAATAAAAACACATCTTGATTAAATAACTATTAGGGATCTGCATTATGGTAAGCCTTATACAATTTGATACATACTCTTGCATAATAAGTACTTTTGTTTGTTACTTTATGAAGTTTCTGTAATATTGACTTTTGAGTGTTAGAATGCAAAGTGAATGATGTCTTATATAGAGTATCTAGCTCTTATAAGAACGGGAGGGACTTTGAAACAATTGTGCTAATTGTGGAACTAATTCTAAAGCCAACCTGTGACAAATGACTTAGTGTATATTTTTGCAAAGTTATCAATAAGTCTAACTCTCCATTTCTTAATCTACAAGGTAGGATTATTTGCCCACCTCAAAGATCTCCAGTGAGGATTAAGTTGACATCGAAATAGAAAGTGTTTAGCATGGGACCTGCCACCATTTACCTGTCTTAATACAGGTTTGCTTATATGCCGTTGATGGCTCCATCATGAGATTGTCCATGAGACCAGAATGGAGGACAAGGAGCTGGGCCCAGCTTCTCCTTACCATGAAGAACATTTAGTAAGTCTGAGACTGTGGGTATGAGGGCATCCAGCCTTTTAAGAGCTGGCATTAAAATATCACAGCATATGACATTGTTTATTTTATTTATCAAATTTAAACCAGGTGCCACTCTTGATTGGCTTGCCTCAGGGCATGGCTAAAAAAGAAAACACTTGTATTAAAATGCAAAAGGCAGAGAGGCAGTAGCAATTGGAAATTGTCACATTATTGGCTTCGAGGTGCCATTTCAAATGTTGCCTTGCATTATGCAATACATATTTGCCAATTGGAGTTCTGTTGAATCCTGACGGTTTTGTCTTTTCTGAGCCATAGACACCCGAGGGAAAGTTTTGGCCTCTTCAGATCTATAGGTAGACAACTCAATTATGTTTCGTGGCCCCAATTATACACAGACATCAGGAATCTCTTTATTTTGTGAGTACAAAAAGCAGGTGAGCTTTCTATATTTATTTCTAATATTTTATTGAAAAGGATATAAGGCATGTGAAATATAAATAAAGTAATAGGAAACGATCTTCATTAAGTAATCCTGGTCATGACATTTTTATTATTATTAATTATTTTAAATTTGTTTATAAAGTAAGATTCAGATCTGGCGCATGGGATAGAAATATTTTTTTTCTTACTCCTAAGAAGAGTTCTTAGTTATTTCCTGGTGTGCCTACTCTCCAATTCTCCCAATCCTGAGCACATGTGCAACGGCTGATCTGCATTAATTGATGGAACAGCCTGCCTTTATCTTGAACTTGAAAGCCTATAGTAAAGACAAGCTAGATTCATTTTTGTGTATGATTAAATCTATTTCTCAAGGATTGGGCTACGCCTCACCTATAATCTTAACTACAAATGGCTCTGTACTACCTGCTCCAGGAAATTTCAATCATGCATTTGTTTCAAAAGGCTATTGTGATCAACGATTATTATTACCACCTTGCAAGCATGTCTTTAGCAATCATGCATTTGTTTCAAAAGGCTATTGTGATCAACGATTATTATAACCACCTTGCAAGCATGTCTTTGTGTCACAAGAGATTGTTATGACCAGCTTGATATGTCTTGCTTCTGTAACCTCTATTTACCTGCAAAATCCTCTATTTAGAAATCCGCTATATCTGAACTATAAAAACCTTTATCTTGCTCATGTCCAATGTTGAAATGTTGATTTCTTGAACTCTGCCTTAGGGGAGGCAGTCGGTGTACATGAATTAAAAAGCTCATTTTAATTAATTTGGCCATGCCGATTTGGGTGGGTGATCTTTTTCCTCGAATTTTTGGCATTCACATTAACCCACTTATTGCTACAAGGTGAGAAGAATTATGGAAATGGAGGCACATAGAAGCCTGTGTATTTGATGACAGCATCATATTGCTAAATCAATCCTGTGACTGTCTACCTTCAGATTTCTTATTAAATACACAATAGTTATATTCATTGTTTAAGTCTCTGGCAGTTGGCTTCCTGTTACTTCCAGACTAACACATTTCTAACTAAGAACTGAGTTCCTTCAGTATCTTATCTGGAGCTTCAGCACTTTGTGTAACATATTATTATAACATTACTGTGAGAGTCAAAAGGTGTGAAAAATGCATTATTTGATCCAAAGAGGCCTGCTGTTCCATTGGGCAGAACTTATCCTTTGAACATTAGCTGCAGTGAAGAAACAAAAGCTTTTAAGTCTTCAGACCCGAAATAGAAGTTTGAAAGTAAGTTATAAATAGGAGGAAGAGGAGGGGATGGGAGCACAACCCTATAATCTTTCTCTTAGAGATCTGAATCTTGTTCTGTGATAGTCTAATGCTGGTATGTATTTACAGCAGGGTGGGCATCTCTTTAATACTCGCTGCCATTCACACAGCTCACACGGAGCAGACTCACAGTGATGCAGCATCGTGCCATGGGCTGAGGACCAGGAGAGATTCTTATTCCTGTGTCTGAAATTGACTGGCTTCATGACCTCAGGCAAGCCATTCACTCACCCTGTCTTTGTTGGTCCCATCTGTAAACATAGGATGGATGATTCTTGCATGAAGCTTTCCTTCAGAGGCTTACTGAAAGGGTTTTTAAAAGATCATCTGTGCCTATTGGACAAAACAAAGATTCTACTTTGTAGATGTCAGGATTCTACCTTATCCCCAAGGATCTGGCAAAAAAAAAGCCATCTTTAAAGACTGCCCAGAGCCTTATATGGCCTGTGATGGTCTCAGAAAAGAGTGTCCTGGGACATCGGTTACTACTGGCTTCCTCTCTGATAACGGCTCAACCCCAGAGCAGAAATGCTGGCGGTACTCTGCTCTGCACCCTATACTGCACTGAGGGGTTAGGGAGAAGTGTCGTAATCGCTGTTTCAGGGGTTTACAGTCAACAGAGGGAAGGAAAAGATTGCCTGGCTGTTTAATTTGTGCCCTGTCAATTATTAAATTATTAAGGATCCAATTGTGATAGACCTTTTACCAGGAGACTTGTGAAAAATTGCCGAGAGACTTTTGGATCAGGCACTTACTAATTATGTTCAGAATTAGGATTTTATGGATGTTTCCTGACCTTACCCCTTCATTAAAACACACTTGGCACTGCTGCTGGGTTCATCACTTTAAAAGCCCTTTTTTATTGAGTGGTTTTATTTATTTACTTATTTTGTCTTTAACACTTATCTACCTATCTATCTGTCTATTTATTTATTGTTTTATCGTTTTTATTGAGCTATATATTTTTCTCCTCTCCCCTCTTATCCTTTCCTGTCCCCTTCTACTCTCTCCCAATTTACTCAAGAGATCTTGTCTTTTTCTACTTCCCATGTACATTAGATCTATGTATGTCTCTTAGGGTTCTCATTGTTATCTAGGTTCTTTGAGATTTTGATTTGTAGGCTGGTTTTCTTTGTTTTATGTCTAAAAGCCACTTGTGAGTGAGTATATATTATATTATATTTCTCTTCCAGTGTCTAGGTTGCCTCACTCAGTATGGTGTTTTCTAGATCCATCCATTTGCCAGCAAATTTCAAGATGTCATTATTTTTTTCCCACTGTGTAGTACTCTATTTTGTAAATGGACCACATCTTCATTATCCATTCTTTGGTCAAGGGGCATTTATGTTGTTTTTAGATTCTGGCAATGACAAGTAATGCTGCTGTGAACATAGATGAGCACAAATTGAGATGAAATCAACAAAATAGAAACAAAGAAAACAATACAAAGAATTAATGAGACCAAGAGTTGGTTCTTTGAGAAAATCAACAAAATAGAAAAACCTTAATCTAAACTAACCAAAATCCAGATGGTGAATATTCAAATTCACAAAATCAGAATGAAAAGGGGGGCATAACAACAGACATGGAGGAAACTCAGAGAATCATCAGATCATACTTCAAAAATCTGTACTCCATAAAACTGGAAGACTTCAAGGAAATGGATAATTTTCTGGATAAATATCACTTTCTAAATTAAATCAAGACCTGATAAGCAAATTAAACAGATGTATAACTGTTAAAAAAGATAGAAACAGCCATCCCTTCAAAATTTTTAATTTTTAAATTCTATAATTTCTTTTTCCAAACTATTGGTATTTACCCACTACTTATAATTTAAGGACAAAACACAACCTAAACATTCAAAAGTCCCCACAACATAATATACATTCAATATTCCGTATACACTAAATCATTTCTTTACTTAAATTACACTTTCTTTTGTACCTATTGAAGTGGGAAGGCCTAGCACGCTGTAAATGATGGCATTCTTGGGAAGGTGACCCCTGTTGTCTTAGTGAGCAGGGTGAGGATACCACGATGGCAAAGCGATCAAGAAAACAAAGTGAGCAACCATGGGAAGCAAGCAAAGAAGTAGGTTGGGTTCCTACCATGTTCTTGCTTCTCTGCCTTGATCTCCTGCCCTGGCTCCCTTCAGTCATGGACTATGAGCTGTAAGCTAGAGTAAATCTCTTTTTCCTCTTTTGCCTTCCTGCTTTTGGTCAAGGTGTTTTTGTCATAGCAACAGAAAATTAACACATTTTTATTTTTGGACATTTGGTTAAATTCTCCTGGGTAGTCATCCATATATAATATATTATAGTAGTAGCAATAAAATATTAATTAAAACAGAAGTGAAAAATTGATATCAAAGTGTTTCTTTTTTATTCTGAGTGATTTCCAACTGTGATAGAATCATAGAGATGGAGGAAGGAAATGGATGCACAATGTCCCTACGATACCTGAACTCAAAGCCACCCAAAATCTCATGACTAGAAACGTGGTGATAGTTGAACAGAAATGTATACATAAAGCCTTGTAAAGGGAAAGTCATCTCAGGAAACAATCGCTCTAAATATAATAAGCTAATATTTATTCTGTGAATGCAAAGCCCAACATTTTGGCAAGGGAAAACATTTAATAGATTAATCAAAACGACTCCCAAATAAACAATCATCATTAACACGCACTGAACTTCCCTAATGTGACTAATGTGACGTGCTTTGTTTTGAGCAAATCGCACTGGTCTTCTCTCCCAATCCTCCAATAGCTTTATGTTCAAAGTACGTGTTCCTCCTTCCATCTCCCATGAAAGGAAAACTGAAGTCCAGCCGCTGACGGAAAAGTAGTAGAACAGAATTATGCCCTGAAATCTCGCTCCCCAGCTCTCCAGTGATTGAAGCTTTCCTGTGCAATATTGGGGGTTTGAAACCTTAGAATGTCTAGGTTGGAAATGGAAAAGGTGTGTGCTCTGCTGTGTGTGGTGAGGACCGAAGTGTGACGCCTGTAAGTCCAAAGAGATGCTCATATTCCCTTCGTACTAGGGCAGAGCAATGTATCTGTCACACAAATCAGTGCCGTTACTTCCTTTCTGCTGGTCTGTTTCTCTCAGGAGTCCACGGTCCAATAACAACACCCTCAGACAATAAGGATGCTTAACTCAAACACAGGCCGGAAGAGATGAAGTACAGGGCTCTTTGTTTGTGGCTTTGCATGAAAGATGAATAACCAAGAGGGAATGTTCACCCTGGCTGTCACTGTGGTGGCTTTTAAAATGTGACTTCATTCTGTTCAGAGGAGTCGAAATATGTTCAAGGTCTTATCTATGATGTCTGCAGATACAAACCTGAGAGTGAAGCAAAAGTGAAATTTAAGTAAAGCAGCTGGGAAATTAAAACATTCTTCTTCTTCCTTTATTTCTTCTTCTTCTTCTTCTTTTTTAATGAATCCCTTTCAGCCAGGGTGACATCATTATGCAATCATTGCAAACAATTTGTTTTATAGGATCAGAACAAACCACTGAAATTGACTGCTATTTCCTTTTCTAAAGGAGATAAATTGAGGCCGGGAGCTGAAATGCTAATATTCAGCCAGATAAGAAGTGTATTTGCTTCGTGACAGACCCCTTGAAATGGGTTTTGTTAAGATGAATGCTCCGCATTCACGGGAAGAGTGGCGCGGCTGGGTCCTCCGGGCAGTAAATCCAGCCCTTCCATTTTGACTGGGATGTTTATCATCTCGCCACTTGTGCGCTCCGCGCCGCGGAGGGGGCGGGGACGAGGCTGTAGTTCAGTTTCCAAGCTGCTGGTGTCATCCCATTACCGCCGAACGGAGATGGTGCCTGCTTCTATTCGAACGTTTAATACACGAGTCTGTAATTTTTGTCTTGGAGGTAATGAGGCCTGACAGCTTTAGCTGGTGCATGCTAACGAACCCACACTGGTTTCTTTGAAGTTCTTCGTTGCCAAATTCATAAAGGAAGAAAGGACCGTTTGGAGATGACAGCAAACATGCTTCATCTTCTAAGACATAGTAGCTAACAACCTGAAACACTGAAGTGTTGTTCTGAGCTGTAGATAAACTAATTTGAGCTATGTTGGAACTACTGATGATTTGGATGTCTTAGGTTTTTTTTTGTTGTTGTTGTTGTTCTTGTTGTTTGCTTGTTCATTTATTTATCCCTGTTTTGACTGGTGTGTGTGTGTGTGTGTGTGTGTGTGTGTGTGTGTGTGTGTAGGCGAGGTGAGGAGACCTCATGGGATTAAATGACTTAATTCTCCTAGTTTGACAATGATAATTACAGCGATGACCATGCCGAGAGGGAAGTTCTTCAAATATTTTCCTTCACCTTCCAGAGTCAAAGAAAATAAACAGGATGGTTCTCAGAAAGGCCTGCTGGCTGCACAGCAGTGCCATTTCACACACTGGACCAATTGCCACAGACACCAGAGGAGACACACTTTGTCCCCAGGAGCGGGTCACTAGAGTATCCTGGGTTTTCAGGGGCAAGCTACGAAGGACAGTGATGTAACCAGAGACTCTTTGGAAAAGTTATTTTTAAAACCGTGCTGACAATTAACTGGTTCTTAAGCATAATTAATGAAGAAATCCACAGTAGGAATCATTTTTTTTTAGCTGAAATTAGCTGACAGCCCAAGGCTCATGGAGAGCTCCTGGCATTTGAAGTGTGGACTCTTGCCAAATCTGACGACAAATGCATTTTCTAGGTAAACTCCCTTTTAAGTATTCTTGAGCCTTATCAACCAGGGCATTGAAATAAAAAAAAAAGGAGCCTACTGTTCAGACACAAAGCACCCCTCTTTGAAAGGTGTTCACTCCTTATTGCAAAGTCTATACAAAGGAAGACCAGAAGAGAAGCTATGAACAGAAGCGAGTTTCAGAGGACTGTCCTCGCTACTAAGAACAGTGGCACAAGCCTATAACGCAACACCCCACCCCCGTGCTCTTCCTTACTCCAGGATATAATTCTTTTACAAGGAAATAGAGGAATTAAGTGAATCAGGTAAGGCATAAAATTACGTCACAAGTACATTGTTTTTCTAATAGAAAATATATTTGAAATGATTTTCTCCATAATCACATTTCCCTTTACAGCAGATTACACATGACTGTTTAGAAAATTGCTTGTGAGAGTTGCTAATGTTTTAGAGTCTATCACTTGATGGAGCAGGCCAGAAGATATTATAAGATGTTTCTAGGAGACGTAAGAGGACTCCCATCAAATGACTTAGAGTTGATAATCAAATATGACTACTGAAGCCAGCCATTGTCAGAACATTTTCATATTGTCTTCTGTCTGGACACTTAACTCTGAAATCACAGAAACTTTCTTCATCATTCTTTGCCTTATGTCAAATAAGGACGGCCATCTTAAGTAATCTCCCCCATAACAATGTTCACCAAAGACCAGAGTTCACCTTGCACAAATGCATAACCATACTTCAAAGTCATATTCATAATGTTTACTTTATCTCATCCATATTTGAAGATAACTTGAAAGCGGTTGTTAAGACCTACTTTCCTCTTCAGAGATGCTGCAGTAGTGACTCAAATGTGATGGATCTTTTTCAGTCATTGATAAGCGGGATTCAGAGGCTGCCAGGGAATATCTAGTAGGAGCCCATACGCAGTCAGACTTGCAGGAAAGCTGGGGACAGGCTCTCAGCTGATTTAGAAAACAGAGGGAAGGCAACTGTCTTGTTTTCTCATCACAAGGACACAGAGGGAAGAGTTGGAGTTGTATGTTTTCTTCCTGCACTAATAATAAATGCAAGGGTGAATTAAGAAGACGTATCTTGGTTGTTATGCTATTCTAGGTGCCCATTTCTGAAAAAACAAGAGCTCTAGACTGCTTACAGAATGTGACGATTAACATGAGGGCATCACTGAGTGACTTTAGGTCACTTGCCTTCTGCACCCAATCTCACAGGAGAGTAGAAATTTCAACAGGCAGTAAGTAGCCTTCTGCTGCTTGGAAAGAGCTGGCTTTCTTTAGGAGGAAAAAAAAATGAAGTAAGGCTCTTAAACATATAAATTTATCCTTCTTAGACAGAATGAGAATGAAATTAGTGACATTCCTGGTTTTTATTTATTACAGGGATGAGTAATATTAAAAAATACCAAAATACTGAAGCTGCCAGGAAAGAATGCATTTATGAAGAAAAGGATGTATCACTGTGATCCAGAAACATTGGGCTTTGACACCTGGAGTCAGACTAAGGAACAGTGGGCATAGCTGTGTCTTAGCCCTTCTTCATTGACCGCAAGTCTTATTTCTCCCTCCTCCCATCACTCACTTTCCTCTTTTTACTTCTAGGCACATTCACATTTTATTCCTAGGTTCCATGTATCAAAGCTCCTTTGTGAGGGCCAGGGGGAAGCAATGAACTGTCAGGTATGGCTCCTTCAATCATCAAGTATCCAGTTGTGTTGGGAGGGCAGGTAATTAACAGTGATGAGTGTTTCAAAGGAGTGCTGTGGGCCAGTGGAGGAAGATGTTTTAAAGAACAGCATCCAGTTCTGCTACAGGCCCATAAATCTCATCTACAGTTTTTCACAGAGTAACAATTACAAGCTTATCGCTACTTAGGTGTCAATGGTGGTGATGTCTCATTTCTTGCTGTTCTGTAACCCTGCTCTCTCTCCAGACATCCCTTCCCTTTCAGCCCTGGATTTAGCTCCATGACAGAGCATCTCTTTAGTCTGCACAAGACCTGGTTGGTTTCCATCTTTATCAGCACACAGCTACACCCCACACCACTGGTTCCCCACTCTGCCCCTGTTTAGAGTATGCTCTTCTTTTCCTGACCTTGCTCATATTAAATTCTTATTTGAGATCCTTTTTGTTTTACATATTTGACTTTTTTCCTCTTGTGCAAAAAAAGCAGAACTGATATTAGCACATGTATTTATTCACTAACTGGCTTGTTCAGCAAATCTTCTCAGAGAACGTTTAATCAATAAGTGTCTAAGGAATACGGGATATGTGCACAGTGATTTAGACTTTGCCTTTGATGGTCTCTTTCTCCTGTTAATAGTCTGATTCTCTTCTGCTTCCTCGCTACTTCATATCATTTGAACACGTGACCCAGCGCTGCTCTTGTTCTGTATTCTTCTGCCATCCCAGTTAATCTGTGTCCTCCTTTGGTGGCCTTGAACTCTGAAACAGAATCGTCTTTTCTGCCATATCTTCACGAATTGTCAAGGATCATGCCTTCACACATATGGGACAATGAATGCTTTCCAAAGACTTGAAGAACTTACACTTTCTTTATTTCTCCCTCTGAATAAAGAGCACTTGTAGAGTGAACTGGGGAAAAAAAAAGTGGTAATAGCTATTTGGTAAATTGATTTCTAACATTTTTACTGAGCTTCGAAAATGTTTATATGAATCACAAGTATACTTTTATCCACTTCGCAATCCTAATCTTTTAGCTTTTTGTTGCTTTAGTTATCAGAAAACCATTTTCTAAGATTATTGAGTAACTATTTTAAGTGGAAATATTAAACTTATGAATTAAACTTGTGAACATTTTAAGGGATGGTCTGAGGTCTTTGTTTTGACCAATTAAGAGTTTAAAGATGATGAACAACAGTATATGTAACCATAAAACTCTCAATTGGTTAGTTACAATGTTAAAATTAATAGTTCACTCAAAATCTTAATGGAGCATACTACTAATTTGATCCTAACTATGATTTATTGCTTTGAATAAGTTTTGGAGATTCATATTTGAAATAATGTACTGAAAAAAATTTAGTGACTATGTTAAAATTTGATTACACAATATATCATTTATTTAATTAACTCAGGAGAAATGAAGTTTCTTTTATTATAGATCTAGTCTCTTTTAAAAGCAATGAAATTTAGTTTATAGCTAAATTAATTTCATACCATATTTGCTTGAAATGTAACCTAGCTGCTGTCTAATGAAAGAAATGCTTAAGTTCACTAATGGTAGCAGTTTTAAATATGGCATTATTATTATGTTGGTGGATATTAAGTTGGTCTGTACAAGAGAAGCTGATGATTTACTGACATTAGTCAAAAATTGTACATATATATTTTGCAGAAAAGTACAGACATCCTTCCTTTGTGCAATAGACTAGACCTGTCACAATTCACTGAAAATTATATAAATATTAATTATGAAGACGATCTTATCACTGCATCTATATAAAACAATGCATTGGAATTCAATTATATGACATTTTTAGCAAATATTCTTGTAGTTACTTCACTTTTGAGTAAAATGCAACAGCAGAGTCTAGAATTTGAGATCTGTATCAGAATAAGTTTTCCTTTAAGCTGAGATGGCTACCTGCTTGCTCTGTCCTCAAATGACCTCTCTGCTGTGTACGCTCAACCCTGCATCTTTTCGTTTGCAAGGACACTAATCTTCTCAGTTAGGTCTCTACCCCATCTGACATTTGTTAGATCACTCAAGGAACAATCTCTGAAAGTAGTCAACTTGGGCTTATATTAAACATATGAATTTTATAAGAAGACAATTTAAATTCTTCTGTCTACTGTCATATTTATCAGTGTAAAACAGGATGTCTATTGTCACAGCATAGATTTTTGGAGCTTATTAATTCAATATAGTTTTGTTGAAATGTGGTATTGTATTTATATAGCTGTTTTACTCTTTCTTTGGTTTAAGAAAAGGACATACAGTTACAATATAAATGTTGAAGGCATTTGCTCTTATTCTTTGTTCATTTTCTTCAAAATCAAAATATAAAAAGAAATCTGTTAAACAGAGCTTCAGGGCTAGAGAGATGGTTCAGCAGATTAGAATACTGCTTTGGCAGAGGTCCCAGGTTTGGTTCCCAGGACCCACTTGATGGGTTTACCACCGTAAGTAACTCCAGTTCCAAGTACCAGTCATACTCTCTGGTCTCTGTGGGCATTAAGCCCACACCCATTTATGATACACATATATGTGCCCATGTGCACACACACACTCAGGCAAAACCCTCATACACTTAAAATCAAAATAAATAAATCTTAAAACCACCACCACAACAACAACCCAGAAATGGTCATTTAGATTTCCGTTTTTGTCTGTCCAGCTATAGTGATGTGTCCGAAGAAATATTTTTTAAAAGTATTTCTAATCCACATCTGGGTGCACATAAATAAGAACACTTAAATTTCGAAAACTGCTGATTGTATTGAAAATACTGACTCTAGAGTGTGTTCTCCAAGGGTGGGGCTCACCACTGAGAGCCTTACTTGTTAGGATGTTCTTGAGTTTAGAGATGCTTTTTACTGTGTACAGATCAGGATCTTCCCAGAGTAGGTATTTGAGTGGTGACCTGTGGAAGCTGCTGCTTTGCGACGAGTGTCATCCTTTGCTTAGGGTTGTTGGGAAAGGAAATCATTGCTCCCGAAGTGGAGTCCGAAGCAAGAGAGAGAGAACAGCGCTACTGCTGCTGTTTAAAGCTAAAGAGACCATGCCCAAGTGGGCTGGTATCTTAAAGGCTATTGGCTGAAGGAGTGGAAGGAGCTTCTGCAGCATGACCTGAGCTAGTGGGAGCTCCAGGACTCTAGACTGATAGCTGGGGAATCTGCATGAGATCCAACGAGGCCCTTTGAATGTGAATGGCAGTTATATGGCTTCATGTGTTGAGGGAATGCCTGGCAGTGGGACTAAGACTTATCCTGGGTGCACATACTGGCTTTTTAGAGTCCATTCTCTATGGCAGGATACTTATCAGCCTTGGTACAGGGGGAGGGGCTTGGTCCTGCCTCAACTTGGTATGCCTGACTTTGTTTACTCCCCAAGGGAGACCTTACCCCCTCTGAAGAGTGCATGGAGAGAGATGGGGGAGTGGGAAAATGGAGGAAGGGGAAACTGGGGTTGGTATGTAAAATGAAAGAAAAATTTAAAGTAAAAAAAATTCTGAATAATGGTTTCTATGAAAAATGAAAACCAAAATGTACATTCTTATTGTAATTCCCTTCCATTAACTTGCGATAAGTACTGAATTAACAAAGAAAGTATAATGGCAAATACATACACTTCATTAACAAAGAAAATACTAAATGACAAAAAATATAGGCTACAACTATATTTGTAAAAAGTGGTGATTAGTACAGTGAACACTAATTAAAAGTGATGAGAGCATGTGCTCTGTGAACTCTATGTGGTATCTGTTACATGTTCTTTTATATGATGTACTTGTGAATGTTTAAAAATGAAAAAAAACAAAGAAGGAAGAAAGGAAGGAAGGAAGGAAGCAAGGAAGAGGCTAAGAACAACAACGAACCATTCATAACATCATAGGACTGGGGAGTCACGAAATACATCTGAATTCAACCTACGTGTTGGAGTTTGCTAATTTGATTTACTGGTTTATATGGTCTTTAATTTTTATAACATCAAAAAATCACTGAAAATTAATAAGCTCAGTTTGGAACTTAAAAATTAATCAAAGAATAAATAAAAAAGAGAATAAAATTGTAAAAAACCAATTAAATTTAAAATACATTCAATATGAAGATTGGCATATCCATAAGATGGCTCATCTGAACTGGTTAATGAAATTGAACTATTGCATCTAAGCTTTATCTTAGTGACACAATCATAAATGCCAGACAAAAATAGCACAATTATTTCATTGAAATATATTCTGAAGAACACTTCAATATGAATATACTATAGCTGCAGATTGGGTTCCATCCTGGGAATTAAAGACCACAAATAATGTGTTAATTATTGTGAAAAAGAACCCTTTACACATGGCCTGGCCTACAATATAAAACAATGGGAAGTGTTTCTTCCAGGGTTTGTGTACAGTTTGACATCATCGTGATTACCGTGAAGGAGATACTTTGGCTTAATTTTTAAAAATATTGTCAAGCATTAAGAGAATTTTTGAAATGTGTGTGTGTGTGTGTGCGTGCGTGTGTGTGAGCATGTTGTGGAAGCATTTGAGGGCACAGGTGCACAGGGTGTCCACGGCCATGTGTACCTATGGAGGTCAGGTGTCTCCCTCTGTCATTCTCTTCCATAGCCATTTCCTCCTGTGACAAGGTCTCTCACAGAACCATATGCTCACCATTTTGCAAACTGAGTTCTTGGGATATGCTTTTTGATGCCCACTGAAGGAAGCCACACCTGGCTTCTTTTATAGGTGCTGCGTATTCACATTGAGGTCATTGTGCTTTTTGACTCTTGTAGCCTTCTCCTCAACCTTAATAAAATTGCTAAGAATGTCTAGAAATAAGCAAAAGGTAATTTATACTTCTTTAAAAATATTGCACATTTGGTGTATAACTATTTCATTTGTAACAAGAAACAGAGACCAAATTTGGCACTTTTTTCATAGTGGAGAAAAATTTAACATGATTAATGACCTCATGGACATAAAGCCTTCAAATATCTACAAATAAACTTAAAAGAAATAGGCACAAAAGGTGAAAGTATTAAGAAGAAAAAAGCAGAGTATTGTGAGAAAGGAAGACGCTGGATGCTCCTGCTTCATGTGAACCATATTACAAGAAAAGAGACACAGAGAGGAGATGTGGTATTGAAGTGGGGGATAGAGTGCATTATCTTATTGGCCTTGGCAAATCCTTTATATTATGTAAGATTATGTCTTTACAGCACAATGAAGGGATATGCAAGGGTTTTAGCATTTGAAGAATCTTCCTAGATGCTGAATGGAGAGTGATTTTACAGAGAAGAACATGAGTTAGGAAGATGAATGGGAATGAGTATGAGGTGACCAATGACCTGGGCTAGAATTGCAAGGTTGAAGATGGACACATGGATGTATTTTAGGAAGCAATATGCAAGTAGAATTGACAGGGTTTGCAGATTTTTCTCTAGGAAGATGAATGAATTCCAAATTAAGATGTTTTTCATGTCCCTTTTCTCCCCTCTTTTATTTCTTTTTCATTTTCCTTCGTTCCTTCATTCCTTCATTATTCCCTTCTTTTTTATACCCACTCTCTTTCTATCTCCTCTACCCCTTCTTTTGCATCGATCTCAATTCTAGGGACTAAACTTTGCATGGCCAATCTGTGTCCTACCAATCCAGATCTTTTTTTGTAGTTTTCATTTTGAGACAAGATCTTACTGAATTGCCCAGATTGGTTTTCAACTTTGTCTGTCACCCAGGCTGGCTTGAAATTAGGGACCCACCTGCATCAGCCTCTGTAATAGCTGGGCTGTAAACATGCATCACCAGGTCTTATCTACCACTTTATGAGGAAAAAGTCAGCCACTGGAAGTAGTAAGGTTGATAGTTCTTTAACCATGGACTTTACATTATGAATACCATCTAAAAATATGTTAAATTTTATCGTAAACTCTCTAAGGATCAATTCACTTGGAGCTATGTAGAACTCAGACATCTTTGTTATTTTTCAACTAACTAGTTTGCTTGGGCAAGACATTAGCTGCCTAGCTGGGGAGGAGATAGATCACACACTGTATTTGATGTTGACTGTGGCAAATTTGAAGTGCAAAGTCATTCTTCTACTTAAAAAAAAAGGTAGAAATTATAAAACCAAATCTGGTGAATAACAGGTCTTGGCTGGGCAAAGGGATGTGAAGCCGGATGAGGTTATTACACAGCATGATTATGATAATGAATGATGGAATTAATGGTGGGTTTGGGCAAGGGACACAAGGTAATGATAGTCTGGTGAATATATCTGACTGTTTAATGTCAAACTAATCAGAGATTTGAGAGAGAAGTGAGGGCTTGATCTAAGAGTGACATAGATACCTGCCTCTAAGTCAGAAAATCAGCAGTTACAATGCCAATAAATAAGTGGGGGCTCTTAAGGAACATTTGCTAACTAAACTAGTAAACAGATGAGACATTGGAAAAGAGAGGGGATTTCACCTTCTGTATATCAGTGATTATTTTATCAATACTATTTTTAACTATTTCTCTTGGTTTTTGAGGTTATAATGTGATTTCATCACTTTCATCACTTCCCTTCTTTAGCTCCCTCAGACCCTCCCATGTATCTCTTCTTGTTCTCTTTCAATTCGAGGTCTCTTTTTCTTTATTTATTGTGACACACACACACACACACACACACACACACACACACATTCTTAAATACAACAAGTTCTCTGTGTAAAGTCTCATCAACATAACTGGCTAAACATAAGCAGAAAAAGACAACAAAAGACAACAATACACATGCTGAAGTGGAAGAGGGAAGCCAAAGAGGCTGCAACCCTCCATAAAGAACTATAACCAACTAAAGAATTCTGAGAACTATAGGGGTGTGATGGTGCACACCCTTAATCTCAGAACCTGGGATGATCAGGGAGCAGGATCTCTGTGAGTTCAAGGCCAGTCTGGACTACGTAATGAGTTCCAGGACTATGTAGAGAGATCCTACCAAAAATCAATCAACTGACAGATCAATCAATGAAATCAAATCAAATTAAATCAAAACAGCAACCAAAAGAACACTGAGAGCTGCAGAAATAGTCTTTCCTTGAGACCTGAGATGAGCAAACCAATTGGTTATCCAATATGGGATGGTCTGTCCTGAAAACATACATGCAAGCAAGATTATCACCACTATTTTAAGGTGCTTCCTAGGGAGAGTTTATGTAAGGCTCTCTTGCACATTTAGATGTATATACATTTCCTTAATTACCAGGAATTGCAAAGTTGTTAGAAAGACCAGATGTTATCATCTGTCACACCAAGATCTACCTATAGCCCTAAGAAGTAGACCCAGTTCTATCAATTCTACGGAATGCAGTTTGTGTAGTATGTGCAGGACGGTACCCGGACCCTTGGGCTGCTCCGTCATTGGTTTACCTCTGCACGACTTAGTGGTCTGGAAGCAGAAATGTTGCAATCCTGCAACTTGACTTCTGTCCTAGCTCTACTACTTACAAGAATGTATGCTTGGAGCAAGTTGCAAAAACACGCTGCTCTCTTGAAGACTGACTGTAGAGTATGATGCTCAGCCAGGATTCAAATATGAAAACCATCATGTGACCATACGCACTTTGATATACATAAAAATGTTTCAAGATTATTTTTCAAAAACACATATTGAATCACATCAGTTACTTACTTCAAAACCTCCAACAAGGTTTTGTAGATTTGGAATCAAATGAAACTCCTTCCCATTACCCCCTCTCCTCTTCCTCTCCACTTTTGTCTCCAGGCTACTCTCCCCCTTCCCATCTGGTAAGGTCAGTGCTCCGATCTCTCCCAGCCACTGACATTTGTAAAGGTTTATGCTCCACAGCACCAACACTCCTTGGGCTTCATTTGTGATCATAACATCCCCTGTGCATTCAATTGAGCTTCACTTGCCCTTTTTCTTAGTGCTCCACATTTGAAAATAAGTAGGAACACCCCTGGCCTCACATTAAATAAAAGCACAGCTTGAAGCACGAGCTTCTCAGAAGCAGAATAAAACACTTCAGTATTTAAAAGTTAATCAGCATTTTAATTACCGTGCTTTAAGCTTTTCTTTAAAAGGAGAAGCAAAACACATTCATGCTGACAAACCAAGTTTGAGCCTGATGTTAGTGAAAATGTCAATTAAAAACCTTGAAAGGGAAACCAGAAGCTGGCCAGAGAGGAGGATTCTGCTGGGAGCTGCTTCCGCAGCTGATGGCCCATGCCTGTGTTAGGCTTGGGGCTCCCAGATCTCCAGAAACCCAAGGCAGGGTTTTTGCTGGATGTTTTGGAATAGCAGCAGCAAGGCTGCATCAGCCTTGTTCTGCCAGCAGAATCTTTTGTCTCTGGCATGCTAGAAGCTAAGCTGGCTGCAAAGGAAAAATGACAGGAGCTCATGGAAATGTGGGCTTTGATTAAACCATTACTCGAAATAGAGCCGCCCTTGCTCCTTCACAATCTGGAGCTGAAGTTCAAGGTGGAGAGGACCCCAAGAATTCCTTTTTCCCTTGTTTCCTTCAAATAATGGCTTGTTTAAAAGAATCACCTCTCCCCCCCCCCCCCCCCCCCCGCTTTTTGTGCAGTTTTGACAGTTCACAACCCAGCAGACAGTTTGTTTCCTGTCAGCTCCCCAGCCCTTTCCTGGCAGCCTGAACTATTTCACTGTGAGCGCCGTTTGGCTGGGAAGCCTTGACTTGGAAATTCTTCAGGGTCATAGAGGCCTAAGTGTCTGCAGCGTTAACGCAGAGAGATTTGAAAATGAGAAACAGCCTGTTTTTTTTTCCTCGGGCAGTGAAAATATCCTAGGGCTGTTCGTTATTTTGTACTTTGTTGATCAATTTTTCATATGCAGTTGATTTAGCCGGTTTGTTAATCCGTTTCTCTTTAGGAAGCAGTGTCACAGCCTACATTTCAACGCTGTCATCTGTGGGTAGCATCGTTCCCTGTACAGCCATCGGTTCTATAACCCTGTAAAAACATTTGACGGGGACAGACAAAGGGTCTCAGTGAAATCCCAACTTTCTTTCTTTCTTTCTTTCTTTCTTTCTTTCTTTCTTTCTTTCTTTCTTTCTTTCTTTCTTCCTTCCTTCCTTCCTTCCTTCCTTCCTTCCTTCCTTCCTTCCTTTAAAGAAAAATGTTTGTTTCTATTTTTTGAATGTTTGTGTGTGAGTGTGTGTGTGTGTATGTGTGTGTGTATGAGTGCGCGAGAGAGACAGAGGCAGAGAGAGATAGAGAGAACGTGCATGTCTGCAGGCGTGTGCTTTATCCATCAGAGGCTAGAGAAGGGCTCTTGGTATCTTGCTTTAGGTGTTCTGCTTTATCATCCTGTCTTATTGCACTGGGGCAGGGTCTTTTATGAACATGGAACTACACAGGAAGTCAGTAATTGTAATCCTTCCATCTCCGTGCCCAACAGTACTAGGTTATGGGCATGCAAGGCTATACTTGGCTTTTTACCATGGATACTCAGGATTTGAACTCAGGTCTTAATTCTTGCACAGCAATGGCTATACCCACTGTTATCTTGACCTCTTAAATCCTGATTCCTAGAGACTGGTCAACATGACCTAATCATAGTTCAGTTTTTTTTTTCTTACATAGGGAAACAATATTACTCCCCACCCTCAATTTTGAGATAGGGTTTTACTGTAACTCTGGTTGTCCTAGAACTCACTATGTAGACCAGGTTCAAGTAGTCAGCACTGGATGTGAAGAAGACAAGACTTTTGTAAGTCAGGGAAAGAAGATTTCTAAATGGGGGATTTGGTGGGCAAAATAATTGGGGTTATAGGAACACAGCATAAACAAAACTAGTTTGTCCCTCCTGAAACAAAGACATGGTTGCAATTGGGCATAATAAGGTAGTCATAACACGCGACCTTATAACCTTTTGAAACAAAGAAAGATGGTTACAAGATGGTTATGAACAATATTTTGAAAAAAAAACATGATTGCCATTCTTGTAACAGGCAGTACAGAACCATTTGTATAATCGTTGAAAAGCAAAGGTTTAGTCATAAACAGGAAAGAATCTAGCTTGTTTTTACTATAAGATGACTTCTTAGCCTAAAATGGAGATAGCTTGTGTTTTCACAGACACTGAGCAAAAATATTCTAAGGATCACAAGTATACGTGATTACTGTGTGAAGCTAATTAAAAACAGTCAAAGCAAAGAAAGACTGAATTAGCAACTTCCACAGCCACCATCTAATAATTGCTAGAAAACAACTGCAACACATTCTGGTCTTCTACCTGTTTATTTATGTGTTTGTCTTCATCAAAGAGTTCCAAAGGTCAGACCTTTCTTAGTCTTTTTGGTATTGCTAGCATTTGTAAATGTTCTGACAAGGAGAATATACTCAACTAATATATTTCAAATGTGTGCAAATCTCATATATCTATCACAGGTAAAGCCAAATTCCAGTCGAGTTATGGTAGATACTTCAGAGAATTATTTTTCTCAGTTTCTATATTTCTGCTGTTGCTACTGAAGTCATAGCAAGGCCCTTCACTTTTACAGCTCTTTCTTATGGAAGGGAAAAGAAACAGCAGGGAAAAATGTTTTCACAGAACAGCCACCCAAGGTCTCAGTTTCAAAGCCAAACCAAAACAAAACCTCTCCAAGACTTATAAATTATGAAATGATCACACTTTGGGTTTGTAGAGCATATTTCATCCTAGGATACCTTCTCTTTCTGATAAATAACTCGCTTATGTTGACAATTCCTTAGAGGAAAATGGGGGTAGCATTATTTCAGTGTTGAGAAGAATATGGTTCAGTTCAGTTAAATGGTTTGCCTGGGATCACAGGAAGCTTGTTCTATTTGTTTATTTGGTTATCAGTTGCTTCTGCTTCTAAAAAGTACCATGGTTCCACTGTAGAGAACCTCTGGAGTAGCTATGGGTTACAATAAGGTCCTTGGGACCTCCTGTGTGAGGGGCAGTTAGGATGCTTGTTATGTATATTATACTGTGTGTTTTGCACCCCACATCTTAAGAAAAGTTTTTGTTAGTGAAATACAGGAGCTAGAACAATCCAGTTTCTCTGATCCTTTATCACTTCATCTATATCCTTGCCCTAACACTTGGAGCTCTTTGTCCTCTATCTGTAATCCCTCTGCCCTTAGAACTCCTGCATGCATACAGATTCTTCCAGATAAAATCAGAATTTCAAGTTGTTCTTTGAGCTTACTCTCAAAACTCTTTCCTCTCATCGTTGTTCCAATGAGAGATTATTTATGATTTTGAAACACTTTATTATTGAAGCAAATACTATTGAGGGTTTAGAAGTCTCAGGAGACAATCCAATTATATTTCATTCATCTGGAGATATATTAAAATTCCATTGACTTCACCTCAAAGTCTATCAATGGTTAGGCATAGTATCATTATTTGTACCAACATAAAACTAGGTACATGACTTTAAATTTTTAATTGCACCATCGTAAGCATTGTCACAGGGGATCTTCCCAATAGTTTGGAGGAGTGGAAATCATTCTTTCTATTTACAGATAAAGAAAGTCAAGCTCAGCAACATTGCCAACCTTCCACATAGAGCAGGTACCACATAGCAGGACTAGAATTCGGATAATTAGAATCTTCATTATTGTGATGGTTAATTGTCACCTTGATTGAATTGAGACATGCTTAAAAGACTAATACATTCCTCTTCTGGTTGCACGGATTGTTTTAAAGATGACTAATTGTATAGGAAGGCCAACTTGGACATGGAAGGAATCATCAGATAGTCTTGGCATAGTTGAAATTAAAAAAGAAATAAATATAAAGTAAAGAGGGAAAAGTAATGAGCTTGTGAGTAGGATCATATTGCTCTCTGCCTCATGCCTGTCCCGAGGTAAATAGCTCCTTCCTCCATTATGCCATTTCAGTATGATAATTCCCTTTGCCACTGACCTGAAAGATATCGAGTCATTCAGCCATGGATCTTTGAAACTACGACCTAAATTACCTATTTTCTCCATTTTGCCTTTTGTATTTTTTTCTCACAATAAACATAAGATAACCAATGTAATTCTCATCATAATAATCACCACCACAACAACAGCAATTTTTTTGATAGTACCTTTCCCATGTCCCAGGTACTCCATTAAATATTTCCACCAATTCTTACATACTTTTAAAGACAGAACAATATTGTTTACAAAATATCACTGTATTTTCACTTAATCTTAACAATAATCGAAAGAAACTGAAGTCAGGGAGCTGATAAATTGGATAAAGTCACAGAATTTGGCAATAGTAGATGACAGATTATTATTTTTCATTTTAAAAATTCTTTTATTTTGTTCATGTATTTATACTTTTTTTACTTTTCAATTTTTTAATTGAGCTATATACTTTTCTCTGCTCCCCCCTTCCTTTCTGCTTGTCTTCTACCCTCTCCTACGGTCCCCATGCTCCCAAATTACTCAAGAGATCCTGTCTTTTTCCGTTTTTCATGTTGATTAGATCCATTTATGTCTCTCTTAGGGTCCTCTTTGTTGTCCAGGTTCTCTGAGATTATAAACTGTAGGCTGGTTCTTCATTGCTTTATGTCTAAAAGCCATTTATGAGTGAGTACATAAGATATTTGTCTTTCTGGGTCTGGGTAACCTCCCTCAATATGATGCTTTCTAGATACAGATGGATGGTTTATACTTTTATTTTTAATTTATCTCTTATTTTGATCATGGAATATATGTTGATAATATACCAACAGCTATACATAACTAACATACATGTCTTGTTTGGAAGTAAGTGCATAGTATGAGATAGTTACATTACACTTCTGTTCATATAATCATTATTTAAAGGTGTTTTTCACTTATATTTTTGTTGATAACCCAACATCTATGGTACAAAATTTAAGCAAACAATGCAATACTATCAACTAAATATGCTATGCTTTAAGAAGATGTGCATGACTTATTTCCTTTGCATAAATGAAACAATGTTCTTGATAGGGTTAATTATCATTGTCAGCTTGGGAGGATTAGAATAACAAGGAGACCAACTTTTGGGTATGTCTCTGAGGCAGTAGCCACAATGTTTTTTCTAAGGAAGAATGATTCAAACTAAACGAGAGAGATGCTATATCATGGGCTGACATCACACATAGAGTCAAAAAGGCAAAAGCAAGTGGTTCAATAGAATTCATCCATCTCTGCTTCATGACTATGAATATTATGTGACCAGCTGCTTCATGCTATGTCACAAGAGAGTATATTTTAAAACTGTGAGCCAGAAAAATTTAATTAATAAAAATAAGTAAATAAAAGAAAACAGAAGGATCAACGGAGTCAAATCAAATATTCCAAATTAATCCACATATCTGTGAACACCTGATTTTTGAAAAAGAAGCCAAAATTATACAATGGCAAAAAGAAAGCATTTTCAGAAAATCTTGCTGGTATAATTGGATGTCAACATGCAGAAGAGTGCAAATAGATCCATATCTACTGCACTGAAAAAAAATCTCAACTCCAAGTAGATCAATGACCTCAATATAAATCCAGTTACACTGAACCTGAAAGAAGAGAAAGTGAGAAGTATCCTTGAATGCACTGGCACAGGAGACAATGTCCTGAATAGAACGCCAGTAGCATAGACACTGAGATCCACAATTAATAGATGGGATCTCATGAAAAATTTCTGTAAGGCAAAGGCATTGTCAATAATACAAAACGCAGCCTACTGAATGTAAAAGATCTTCACCAATCCTACACCTGAGAGAAGGCTGATCTCCAAAATTTATAAATAACGCAAGAAACCAGATATCAAAATACCAAATAATACGATTAAAAACGGGATACTGATCTAAGCAGAGAATTCTCAACAGAAGAATCTCAAATGGCCAAGATACATTTAAAGAACTGTTCAACATCCTTAGCCATAAGGGAAATGCAAATCAAAATAACTCTGAGATTCCATCTTATACCTGTAAGAATGGCTAAAATAAAAAACACTGATGACAGGTTATGCTGGAGAAGATGTGGAGCAAAAGCTCCTCCACTGCTGGTGGGAGTACAAACTTGTACAGCCATTTTGGAAATTGTTTATGGCAGTTTCTCAGACAGTTGTGAATCAAGCTACCTCAAGACCCAGCTTTATGAGTCTTGGGCATTTACCCAAAGGATGCTCAGTCATATCACAAGGACACTTGCTCAACTATGTTCAGAGCAGCATTATTTAAATAGCCAGAACCTGGAAGCAACCTAGATGCCCCTCAACCGAAGGATGGATAAAGAAAATGTGGTTCATTTACACAATGGAGTATTACTCAGTAGTAACAAGAGGATGACATCATGAAATTTGTAGGCAAATGAATGGAATTAGAAAATATTATCTTGAGTGAGGTAACCCCGACCCCAAAAGACAAACAGGGTATGTGCTCACTCGTAAATTGGTATTAGCTGTAAAGTAAAGGATTACCAGGCTACATTCCATAGCCCCAGAGAGGCTATGTAACAAGGGGGGGGGCAAAGAGGGATGTACAGATTTCATATATGCATATATGGATGGGAAAGTAGATGGGATTTCCTGGGGAAACTGGTGATGTGAGCATGCCACTTTGGTCTGCTATATACCGTGAGCCACATTTTCAGGGTGACTTCTGCCACAGTCCTAGCCATGATGGGTTTGTATGCTCTAGGGCAGGACCATGAGGATTAGAAATGTTAAGAAGGAGGAACAGAGAAACAGGAGAATTAAGGAACAAAAACATGCATTGGGAGGGTCGTTCAGTGAATACTGAATGTGCCTCATTCATTTCCTACACACTTATATTCTTCACTCCAAAAGGTGAGAGGGGAGGCAACAGACTTCATTAGCATAACACAAGGAATAGGCTTGAATTCTCCAAAATTCGATCCAGGTGGAGCAGATCTACGGATCCATGTCAACTCTCAAAATGCTAATTAACCACACCGTGGGCCAGAATTTCTCATTTGTAGCCACACCTGTTGCGAATAAACTTTAAAGAGCAAACAATAAGCTCAAACTCTTGAGTTTCAGACAAGGTAGAATAGGCTCACATTTGTGGGTCTTCACAAACTGGGTTGGTGGGGTGATGGGAAAATGGGAGATTCAGTTGCAGGGTTAGAGAGAAAGCTGGTGCCAGGGAATCAGAGCTGCTTAGTGACTCATGCTGCCATTTATGAAGCATGTTCCGGGTGCAGGTTCTTCTGTTTCCTTCCAGCTTCTTTGGAGGAAATGGGGGTAGTGCCAGGAACCAAGCTGTCTCTTTGTTATGAAAAGCCTTTTTAATTAAACATTTTAAACGCCATATTCTCTAGGTCTCTGAGCATTTGAGGACTTCTGTTGGGTATATCCTGAACAGCTTACAGGAAGGGTTGATTGGTGTAAATCTCTAAATTAACTTTTGTCAATCTGAATTAGATCTTTATAAACTTAAATTTTTATCAGTATTTAGAATATACTTTAAAGCAGAATTGACTCACATATACAGTATGTTGCACCAGATCTAACCATGTTGTTTTATCATCACTTAAAAGTATATACCAATTTAAAATATTTATGACTTTTTTGTGTAGAAGATACAATGAACAGAGCTTATTAGGACTACTTAAAATGTTTTCTTTATTTTTAATAATAAGCACACATGCATGCAGTTGAATTTAAGTTGCACACACACATACACACACATACAGAGTTAAAGCTAGCTTACATTCACACATAAAGTTAAATCAAAAGTCACATGAATACTGCTGATTCTGCCAGTGTTGGGTGTAGAATTCCAGACAGAGATCGTTAGTTGGAAAAGTGACCAGGTTGAAAGTCCCAGCACTCCTCAGACTGCTGGCAGGAAGGAGGAAATGACAGGAGAGCCTTCCAAGTCTCACTGCACCAAATGTATTAATATGCACTGTGAGAGAGACCTTGGCAGGTAAGAACCAGAGGCCTCAAGGTGGGCAGGAGACAAATACACCATGCAGACAGAGCTTGAGAGCAGAGTTTATTGGGAGAAGGGTAAAGGGGAGGGAGAGAAGCAGAGACCTGCTTCCCTCTTCAGAAGAAGAGCTGGGAGAGAGCAGCAATGGGCAGAGCTTGTCTCTTAAAGGGACCTTTTGCAACCGAGTACAGACTACTTAGTGATATAGCAGCCATAAGACCCTGGGCTGGCCAGGGTACTGCCTGGGTGCATCTTGCCAGGTGACAGGGGCCAGCATAATGCTTGAATCCTAATACCGGCCATAAAACATATGTGTGCCTACGTACTGACAATAATAATAAATTTTTAAAAAGTAAAACAGAAACAAAATAATGTTTAAGAAAATAATAATGGGGACATGGACTATCAGCTTCCTAAAAGCTGACTCAGAAGCCTGCAGAGAGGGCCTTTTGGTCTAAGAGCTGATAGGTGAATGATGCCAATGAGAGAAAGTGAGGAGTTTCGTTTTTGAATAGGGTCTGTAATTTTTGTCGAATGCTGTGTTCGATTGCCAGCAGGCAGAGGAATATGTCACTTACACAGTATGACAAGCCCAGAGACAATATGGCGTTGGAGATAGAAATCTGGGGACAATGGCAAAAGAGCAGGAGAAGCAGGTTTCTTTGTCCTGCTTCACTGCAGCTCTTTGTTGCTGGTGCTGTTGTTCATTGCTCCGGTTACACTGGAGCCTTCCCAGAGAATTTGTGGTAAACAGATAAAGACAGTCAAGCACAGGAGAACTCAGGTTTTGGAAGAATGGTCTAGGGAGAAGAACTGTGGGCAAGAATGAGAGGCAGCCAGGGTCGCATCATGGAGAAGGAAGAAAAATCGTGAGTAAAGGTTGCATAAATAACAACACAGATAGAAGTGGCAGATCCGACAGACAGGCAAGAGTGATGTGAATTTTAAGGGAGCCTTTGGTTTGTCAAAAACCCCCCATATTTTTGTATTTTCCATACTTAAACTCGGTCAGCAGCAAACTCAGACTGAAGTAGGAGTCCGTTGCTGGTACTAGAGAGCCAAGAGGTCTTCTTTGGCTGTTTGAGAAAAATAATATTTTGGAGTGAAAGTTCGAGATGAGAAGTACCTTTAACAACTAACTCTGGTATTTTTATATGTAGAGAAAGAAAAATCTTTGTTTACTTTAATATTGTTTGTAACACTTTCCCAGTGTTTTATATTTTAATGTGTATGGTATTTTTCTCCCCTACACTGCTGTGGTTAGCCTGTGGAGTGAGGCAGCAGGGCCAGGGTGACTGGTATTAACTCTGTTAGTGTGTGGCAGAGCTGTGTCTGGATATGGGAACTGCAGACCTCTGTGCTGATCATTACTCAAAAACCACTTCTCAACATTTTTTTTTAAAATTGTTTGAAATGGATGTGATACTTTAAAGAAGATTTATTTATTTTATTTTGTATATATGAATGCTTGGCCAGCATGTATTTATGTGTGTACCACATGGGTATCTGGTGTTCATACAGGCCACAAGAGTGCCTCAGATCCCCTTGAGCTGGAGTTACAGACAGCTGTGAGAAGCCATGTGGGTGCTGAGAATGAAACCCAGGTTCTCTGGAAAAATTGCCAGTGCTCTTAAGTGTTGAGCCATTCCTGCAGCCTATGCTGTGAGACTTCAATTGCAGGACAGGTCAGTCAGAAAAGCAATATTGACTTAGTACATGAAGAGATAAATAACAGATAAGTAACAGATAGGTAAGAGATAGTAACAAGTTGTTGGAAGAAATGGCTGCATATATCCCACTGTTCAAGAGACTATGAATGGCAACTATGGACATGCCAAAATGGATGGGGAAGCCCACAAAGCCTCAACCCTACATAAAGAACTATAGGTTACTCAGGAAAGCTATAGTTAAAAACATAGACACACACACAGACACACACACACACACATATGCACTCAATAATAATTAGTGAGAAAAGAGGCCATTCATTTAAAGGAGAATGGGGTGGGTTTTATGGGATGGTTTGGAGGAAAGGGAGGAGAGAAGAGTTGTGATGATATTATACTCTCAAAAACAAATGCTCTGATCTATCAACTGTGTTTGTGTGTCATTGTTTTTTTCCATCTACTAGCATAGCCCCTTTCCTCTTCTGCTAGAGACACAGTCCATTTCCAAAATTAGATTTCCAGTTGATAAGTCAGAGGGCTAGAAACTCCCAGGAGTTCAAGATAGCTGACGGAAAAGAAGAAAAGGATACGCATGGGTTTTCTAACACGTCGCATCCACTAAGGTGCTAACCAAGGCAGCGGCTAAAGGCAAAGCCCACAAATACTTGTGATCCCTTGAACAACCTCAACCTTCTCATGTTGCATGTCATTCGCAAAATGAGGTTTTAATAAAACTGACAAACAAATCCACTGTTGACCCGTCAACAAAATAGGAAGGCTACTTAGGCATTTGACATTATAAAAATTAAAGAGACAAGTATTTTAAGAAAATTAAATTTTAGCAGTGTTGATTCACCAAATAGTCCACTCTACAGTCTTGCTTATTTGTCTATTATTTATTTTTCTCACAAGTAAATTATAATGTCATTGATCTCAAATGCTTGGCATGTTCTTAACCACCATTAGCTTCTGTTTGATGAGTTCATCAATGATGCATTTCAAGAGTATTTTCAAGCAACATAAATGACTACGGTTCTTAAGACGTTATGGTACTTTCCTTTGGTTAAATCTTAGGACACACAACCAAGGTTGTTTAAAATCTCCTCTACCACATCTGGCTAACCATTTTTAAAATTAAGAAGTCTATGAAATAATTTATTCACTTGTCGCTTGTATTATTTCCTCACCTGGAAAATAACATTCAACAATATATGCATAGATAGAAGTAAATGTGTCCATTGGTTTTATCTTTTTAGTCACAATAAGTTATAGAGGAGCATTATTAAAATTGTTATGGAACAGAACTTTTCAAAGCAAATAAATACTACCAATAAAAATATACCAACTAGATAATGTCATGTCTCGGGATAACATATTCTAATATCTATTTTGATCAGTCTTTATAATTATTTATGATTTAAAATGCCCCTTCATTACTTGTAAAATAATAAGATATTAAGATTTTTGAGCTGTCATATAAACAAAAATACTCTATTTCAGCATCTCTGGGAGTTATTTTCCTTTCTTTCTTCTTTCTAGCATTGTAGTCAATGCGCACTCCCCCAGAATTTATTCTAGTTTCACATATGTGAGTTCTAGCTTAAATGTAGAATTCCCCCATGTCTTAGTTTTGTATTCTCTTCACTATAAGCAGAAAGGACTCTCTAGTAATAAAATATCTAGCCTGGGAGAATAATGGGCTATCTCACATTTTATAAAGGTATTCCCACACTGGGTAGACACTAAAACGTGCATAGACTGGTGTTCTTTGGGGTACTTTTGGTACTTGACTTTTGGGGGTAGCATACAATAATGCATTAATGAATTGACTTCTACTCCAGAAGCCTAGGGAAGAACCAATCAGATATTTTTTTATCTTTAAAGCAATTGTAGCGACTGGATCACAAGGCTTGAAATCTGTAGAGCTGGCATGAAGAAAGGAAAACAATGACAATAGGTCCGACCCCTGAGCATGAGTTGAAGTTAGAGAGCTCTGTCAAACCTGAGGTCTATGACAATTACATGTTATAACTGCATTGCTTTCCAAATAGCTTGCCTTGCCTAATTATATATTTTATCATGTTTTTCATAATAGTGAATTTAGCAATAATTTATAGACTTTAACATATGGTTCTTAAAAAGTAGAGTAAACTGACATCTAACAGTGCTTATATGTCTAAAAAATTGAGACTAAGCCCAGGAACCTAGTGCAAAACCAAAGACTCAGATACTGCTCTTTAATAAAATGAATCCTAATAACATTGTGCTACATCTATAGATCAGTGCCTTGCTCAGTCATGATCAGAGAAACTTCTTCCTGCAGTAATGAAAGCACTTGCAGATACCCACAACCAAATAATATGCAGAGAGTAAGAGACCATGAAGCACTCAGCCCTAACTAGTATCTCCATCAAATTCTTCCCTTAGAGCTCAGGGAACTCTGCAGAAGAGAAGACAGAAAGAGTATAAGAGCCATAGGGAACAGAGGACACCAAGTAAACAAGCTTTCTAAATTAACATGATTAAAGCTCATCTGAGCTCTCAGAGACTGAGACAGCATGCACAAGACCTCCCTGGGTCCTTTGGTTATATATCAGAGCTTGGTATTTTTATGGGATCCCCGAGTGTGCAGATGAGTGAGTCTCTGATTCTTGTGCCTTTTCTCTTGTTCTCTTGGGCTCTGTTCCTTCTGTTGGTTGGTTTTGTCCTATCCCAATGTGTTAGTTTTATCTTATTATAGCTCATATTATTTTATTATTATCCCTTAGAAGCCTATTCCGTTTCTATTGAGGTGGATCTGAGTGGAAGGCGATGTGGGGCAGGGCCCAGGAGGAGTAGCAGGATGGGAAACCATATCCTGAATATAGTATGTGAGAAGAAAATCTATTTTAATATAAGGAATAAAAGCGTAAATACATTACTGAACCTAAGATTTTGACACATAGCTTCTACCAAACCATGGCTCTTTATATCTGTTATTCTGGACGTTATCTATCACAGGTGGATCTATTCTGGTCATTCCAGAAGAAAGACTACTAAAATCTTCGGGGGAGCGCTAGTTTTAGCGGTGAGTAGCAGTGGCAGACATATTTGCACACGGCCGGGACAAAGACCAGGCTCTGCTTTCAGTTCTTTCTCCTCCTTCACTTTCTTTCTCTTGACTTAAACACAGCAAGTGCATTAGTTATGAAGCCGTACAGTAAAACTTAAAATGGCAGGATGCTTTCAAAGCTCCAAAGAATCGAGAACAACCAGTACTTAAAATTAGAGAACGAGAAGCTACAGGAAAATAAAAAACACATATCACTTTTGAGGTTGAAAGCAAACACATTTCTCTTTGGAGTTCAAGTCATCCTGAAACGCTAAGGCTTTGGCTTTCATCGTAAAGAGCTATTCATTGCTATTTTATTTATTAGCACTTGGAAAATGTGAAAATAGTTGAAGTGGGAGACTCCAGGACGATGTAAGATGTGAATAGACAAAAAGCATTTCTGATTGCAAATTTATTTAGCCTGGTCAAATTTATTAAGGAGTACTTTCGTATTAGCCTTTCTGCTGTGAAACTAAGAAATCCTTTGAAATTAAAATTTCAATAACACATCAAAAATGCACGATTTTCTATGCAATATCATTCTTCTGTGTTTGAAGAACAATTAAATGGCTGCTAATCTAGCTGGTCACCAAGGTTGATAAAACTAAAGGATGATTCATAATGCATATTTATATATATGAATTTCATATTTATATATATGAAATTATATATATAATGCATATTTATATATATATGAAATCGACACACTCGATTTCAGGTTCTTGGAACATGCGTTTCAACAAGGCAGTGATATTAATTTCCATGCTGCGCGAGTATCTTTATGCTTTGAATGAGTAGGTCTGAAGTTTATTTGAAAATATGATGCCTCCAAATTAGTTTTTTTTTTTATTTGAGTTCTTTTCTGGAGACTCATTACACCAGACATCTAGCACCAAAGTAATGTTTCCAAAGAAAGAAGTAACGTATCTTTAAGTCCAAGGAGCTTGAAAAATAATTTCTATGAAATAAATTAAAATTGATAAACTTTTGCAGCATGCTATCACTTGCCAGGCAGCATGGTAATAAAAGATAAAAGATATTTTTTCTTCTGGTAGATTGAAAACTAGATGTGAGGTTAAAGCTTCTAGCTGAATACCAGGTAGGTTTCTTCATGTTCTGTGATATAAGTATGCATTTTCAGGACTTACTTTCAAGTTGTGGAGGGTAACCTCTGTCTTAGTTAGGTTTCTATTTCTGTAAGAAAACATCATGTCCTTTGCAATTCTTAAAAAGAAAAACAGTTAATTGGGGCTAGGTGGCTGTTTCAGAGGTTTAAGCCATTATCACAATGGTGGGATACGGCAGTGTGCAGGCAGACATGGTGTGGAGAAGGAATTGAAAGTCCTACCTTTTGATTCATAGGCAGCAGAAAGAGAATTGTGTGCCATGTTGGTGTAGCTTGGGTGAGACCACCAAAACCCACCCCTATAGTAGCACACTTCCTCCAGCAAAGCCACACCTCTTAACAGGGACATTGCCTATGGTCCAAACATTCAAAAACATGAGTCTATAGGGGATCATACCTATTTAAACCTCCACAGTAACCACTAACATTGACCAGCGATTCAAAAAATTGTAACCCACTCCTGACATTAAGAATTTTAATTGATATCATACGATGTCTAGTTGGGTTGTACCCTCCCATTATAAGGTAACTCTGTTTAGACTGTTTTTTATATATTTAGAAATCTAGAAAGTTTTTACAGTAGATTTTCATAAAAGTTATTTGGTCATTGTTTCTCCATAATAGTATTGAAAATAATTTTAATTTTTATTTTGAAGTATGTATTGTCTCTGTCTTTGTCTATGATTCTCATGTGCAGGTGCCCATAAAGTACGGAAGAAAGTGTCTGGTCACTGGAAGCTAATGCTATAGGTTGTTGTGACGTGTGTGCTATGAACAGAACTAGGGTTCACCCCAAAGGACCAGAGTGCTCTTAACTGCTGAATTGTACCTCTAGTATCCAGAATTAATATTTCTGTAGAATTTTTCTTCATGTCATTAAAGTTTTATTGAAATGTGTAGATTGTGCTGCTCTTGTGTTGGCTTTCCATACTATAACAATATATACAAGACAATTAACTTTCAAAAAGAAAGATGGATTTGAGGCCATAATTCTCATGGTTCCAGTCCAGAGCAGGTGGCACTATTGCTGTGGGCCTCTGGCAAGGATACCACATTCTGGTGGGGTCTTGTGACATGGCCAAATGTTAATGTCACAAGCCAGGGGGCAAAAAAAAAAACCACAGTGGCCTATCATCAGTCTTTTGAAGGCCAGTGAACCCTCAGAGAGCCCCACACTCCAAAGCCCTATCTATCTAAAAGAGCTATACCGAGCACTGAGCTTTTAACTTATTGGCTTTCAGAGGACATTTTGTATTTAAAGTTGAGCCATGCTCTGAGATTTACTTTGCATTTTATGCCTTTTAGCTTTGAGCACATTAAAAGTTTTCCAAGAATCCCTTGATTATATCTGGACTCAGGTAGAGATGGTGATCCTGTTTTGTAGTTAAGTCTACTGAGGCCTTAGTGGTAGGAAATTTTGCCAAGGTTATGAAGCCTGCCAGTGGTATCATTGTAATTTGACTTCAGTCTGTCTTTCCAAAGTTCCATAAAGAGATTTCCTCACAGAAAATAACTTAAAATGGAGAGATACACTGGCTTTATTTAAGATGATTATGAAATAAAGAAAACACACATTTCTTTCCAACACTGTGTGGAGGAAATTGTTCTATAACAATCAGTTTTAACTAGCATTAAATTTGAAAATAATTGTTAGCTTCATTTCTAGGAGAAGTATCACACTGATTTTTGCTAAACCTGGCATTTAGCACAGCTCACATGCAATTGTGTGATATATTATTATTATGCAGCTCAACATCAACTGTGCATAAAGCAGTTTCCTTCCCGCAGCATCTGACAAGGTTGGCTTCTGTATGGAAGGTTCACTTCTATTCAGGAGACATGCACCTGCTGCTGTGTAAATTGTTTAACACAGCCCTCTGTGTTGAATATCAAGGCAGTTGTATACTTGGTAGTCTAATGCGATTTTCACAAACAGTAATTTTGAAATACAAAGTGGTCTCTAGAGGGATGAAACTTCAGTGGACCAGACCCACATTGCCTGCAACAAGGAGACAGGGGCGTGTGGTGGACATCTGTCGTTTTTGTCTGACTAGCATTCACTCTTGATTCCTTTCAAAAAATGATCTGATTTCCTCTGGGGAATCATTTATTCTCTATTCTAAATTACTCTGTTTTGGTTCACATTCAAGTCTCATCTTCCAAACATTTTCAGTAAATGTTATTCTTAGCGATTTCTCTGCAACTGTCAGGACACAGAAGAGCAGATCCTTCTTCTGTGAACTGTGGGATGTCCAGTTCAGAGAGGGGATGCAAGTCCACATAACTCCATTTTATATAACTTTATGCATTTAGGTAATTATTCCTGAGATAGGAAGTTATACAGAAATAAGACACAGAGACATGATGCTGTCCTCACATAGCTGTATGATTTGCTTGTGTTTGAAACAGATTATGTCTTACGCTGAAAGGACACATTTGTGTTAAATCAGCTTCTGTTGATTTTTTTCCTACTTGTTAATAAAAGAAGTATTTTACACCATGGTTTGTGAGACAATTGTTCTTGTTCCTAGATATCTTGGTGAGTGAGAAATAGCAAGATTAAATTTTTTAGGGACCATTTTTATGTGTAATTAAGCGGCTTTGGGTTCTAGTTAATAATGGATGCACCAGCACCCACCTGTTTCACTCAGGAAAACATTCTTTACTGACTGCGTGCTATTCCTGGAGATGCCTTAGTGATAATATCAGTCTTTTGTGTGCAGAAGGCAGATGCCTGTTTCTGCAGCAAGGGAAAAGGCGTTCCTGTTTTGTTTTTGTTTTTTTTAAATCTAACTCATGTATTACCTAGCTTTAGATCTCTTGAAATATTAGATTGTTCATGATCATCAAAAATGTTTTATGTACAGAGTTCATACTAATTGAACTATCTGTCTGTCTGTCTGTCTGTCTATGGCTGATGTTATGTGGTACTCCATTGTTTGCAATGCTTTTCATACCCATCAAAAAAAAATTCTCCTAATGACCTAGCATGGTAGACTTTAAGACTTTTGTGGATAAATAATTTCTTGTTTCCTGCTCTGTGGTTCGGTTTTAAAGGATTCCCCCGCCCCCCTGCCTCCATTCTGATGAACCTAACACAAATGTGGATCCTAGGACTAGAGAACAGACGTCTGGAACAATATATGGCACATTAAAGCATGGGAGACCAAACTGCTCAAGTCACAAGTAAATCTGCCTAGTTTTGCCCTGTGCAAATAAACATGAAAAAGCTAGAGCGCATTTAAAAGCATAGTGAAGGAAAAGCAGAGTCAGAGAAGCTTCTTCTTGCTGGGTGGTTACCATAGAGACTCACAACTGATAAAATGATTGTGGAGGGCTCAGCCACAAAGGGGCAACTAGATCACAACTTCTTCCCCTAATGTAGAGGGACCAGCAAGACTGTCTGAACTGGGAGTTGGGGAGCTACTTTAAGGCAATGTCCCTGCACAGGACACAGCCTGCACACTCATGAACTCACAGGTGTTGTGGGGCCCTGCAAAAACTTGCACAAGGTCAAGCCACTCAACATCCCATCATAGGTTGGTGGGGCTCTCATGAGATCTCACTCCTAGATCAGGAGCTTGTTGGTAGCCGATGGTTGCTGAGGGAGTGTCAGTTTTCTTCAGGGATGCGGTCACTAGTAGGTTGCTCATGCATTTATGGGCAGCACTAATTGGACAAGACACCATGAAGCTGAGAGGGGGAGACATTGCTGGATGGTTCTGGGAGGGGTAAGTTGACAGTGAGGGTAATTTGATCAAAATATGTGTGTGTGTGTGTGTGTGTGTGTGTGTGAGAGAGAGAGAGAGAGAGAGAGAGAGAGAGAGAGAGAGAGAGAGAGAGTATCAAATAATTAATTTTAAATGCCTTCAAAATGGAGTAGACTAAATGAGTCAATCACAGGCAGGAAATTTCTACACTTATCAAGATACAACAAAACCATAAGTAAAAGAATGAGCCTTTAAATAATAGCATGAGATGCAGTAGTTTTGAGATGCTAGTTATCTCTTTAAAAATAATCACATTTCTTAATATATAAGGTAACGGCTAGCAAATTTTCCCACATTAAATAATTCTGCATGAAGCAGGTGCTAATAAACAAATAACAGCAAAACAACAAAATGCCATGTACTAGAATATATTGGCAGTATTGTAAGAAAAGAATGGTAGTTTGACTACAGAAATAATGTCTAAAAATGAAAAAGATGAACATTACAACATGAAATAAACAGATAGACAGATGGAATTTCATTAATGAGAACGATACTAAATGGTCGTAAATATTAGCAATGTTCAACTTTCTGGACAAAGGGGAAATTTGGAATCAACAACACATATGAAAAATAAACATTTGAAATAATTTTGTTCCTTGAGATTATAAATCTGACCCTCTCCCTGGATTGTGAAGATGGATGTCTGAATGGTTTGGGGCTGAAGTAGCCTGGGAAGAAGACAGAAAATATTCCTGCTCCTCATTGTCTCACTCTTGATGTCTTAAAGGAGTTCTTTCAGAGTCTGGTGTATGGAGAAGCCCTGGCTGTAAAAAGATGTTTTAGCTTTGATGATATTGGAATCAAGATTCCAGTCATCATGCCTTCCAACAGAAGACCACCTCACTCTCTGCAACTTTATACAAGTACCATCCACTTGAGATCTGTCAGGAAAGATCTAAGGGCCTTTCTGCCCATGCTCTCTCTGCAGAGGCTCCCCCAAAATAGGGTCATCTTGACCTTCTGAGTATCCTCAGAGACCTCGTTGATTATTAGAATTTGTTGTCTTCTTTAAAAAGATGGCAGAACACTGAATTCAGGGAGGCCAGGCATCTCTACCTTTGAAACTTCAGGCCTGGGACTCAGACCTGGAGCAGAAGGCTAGGCTCCATGCTCAGAGGAGCTGTCTTATACTGCAGAAGGCAATGATCGTGTCGTCCCAGGGAGTTGTAAGGGCCTGAAGGAGGTAGCTGCTCTCTTTGTGGTTCCCCCTGAGACATTAGGAGCCAGAAACTGGCTCTAACTTTTTCTGGTGATTTGGCACATGTCCATGTAGAGTCAATCTAACTGTACTGCCTGCTGAGAAATGTGGTCCTTAGTCAATCCAGGTGGTGCATTGTCTGCAAAATCTGAGTGATGTTATTGTATCAAAATTCACCAGAACTAAAGTATCTAAAGGCCATAACTATAAAAATCATCTTTATACAGGAAAGGAAAGCTTTCGTACAGAATGAACAAAATGTTTTAGTAAATTTAAAGGGGGGGTGGCAGTTTTATGCATTAATATTTAAGGCAAAGTATGAATAATTATCAGGGATGGTTATGGAAACTGGAAAACGATAAAGACTTGTTAAAACAGTCATATTTAATATAGTAACATTTAGTTCATAGCCCATATATCAATGACATTCAACCTAGTTTCACATAACTTCATGTGTTACCATGAAAGAATAGACCCAGTTGGCAATTCTAACAAGCGATCAGATTAAAAGGCAGTCTATAAGTTCATAAAAGACTAATGAGTGCAATCTATAAAAAATCTGTCTAATTTTTTCTTACATATTTCTCTTGATATGGGGAGCCTGCCATTTTAAATGAGATTTTATTCTTAACTTAAAAAAAACAGTTATTTTATTCTTAACTGTTTATTCTTAACAGTTTCTTAAAAACTACTGTTTTGCAAATCCCTTACTATGCCTTTCCCATTTCCTTGCTCTCTAAGCTATTAGAAGTTGGTGTATTACCTTAAAGTAGAGAGAGAATCTTGGATAGGCCAAAAGTCATTTACAGACATAATTGGGCATGGTGCTGAATGTGCAGATGTCATGGTCGTGATGTTTACGTCCTGGTGCACCATCTGGAAGCCACCGGGTTGTTTGAATGAGAAATGAGGAGCAGAGAAGGAAGAGTAAGAACAGCAAAGTGCACAAGAGAACTTGGTGAAGGAGAGAGAGTGTGCACTGTTAATTAATGAGACAGATCTCTGCAAGAATTAGGCAGCATATAGTTTGAAGAAAGCATAGATGGCCTTCAGAGTCCTCCTAGCTTATGTAACTATCAAACACTGCTTAGTTTCAATTCATCTCTTATGTCTATATTTACTTGTCTCATTGTTAAAGAATATTTAATGTTATTGAGTGACCACAGGAATCCTTAGTTGGAAACCACTTTATGTTTAACCTTTATAACATGTATATGACCATGTATATTAAATACAGATTTGTATATATTAAAGGACAAAGAAACCAATGGTTTAGGAAATCAATATAATTATCCGAGCAACAGAGCTAATGGTGAACTGTCAGAATGGAAATCTTGAGAAAGCCATTGCAAGTGGCTTCTTTATCTCCTCTCTGTATTATGAACTACAAGATATATCTGGATTAGAATGTTTCATTATTAATTATGCAAATTGAAGGAAATTTTCTCTACATATTTTAAAATTTGGGTTTAAAGGAAATGAAGGGGTGGTGTTTCCTAGTTGCCCTCTTAAGTCCTTTATTCATATTTACTTCCTGTTCTGGTTTCATTTATTATTGTGGTTATGAAACACCCTGACCAACAGTTACTCAGGGAAAGAAAGGGTCTATGTCGTTTTTCCCTTCCAGAGTTGCAATATATGATAGTAGTTAATACTAGAACTTGAATATCACTTCTATCTACTGCCAAACATGGAGAGAAGCAAATATACTCAAGCTTCATCTATTGGTGTGGGCTTCTATATGTGTTGCTTTCATTAATTAATAAAGGAACAGCTTTGGGCCTATAGCAGAGCTGTAGGGGAGCAGAGCTAGACATGGAGGGGGGGTAAACTAAACGGAATGCTGGGAGAGAGAAGACAGAGTCAGAGAGATGCTATGGAGCTGCTGACAGAGTCAGCCACGCCAAGGCTTTGCTGGTAAGAAACTGCCATGTGGCAATACACAGATTAGTGGGTTAAATTAATATGTAAGAGTTAGCCAAAAAGAGGCTAGAGCTAATGGGCCAAGCAGTGATTTAAATAATATGGTTTCTGTGTGATTATTTCAATTCTGGACAGCCAGGGACAAACAAGCAGCCTCCATGCAACAATTGGCGCCCACATGGTCAACTAAATCCATGTAAAACTTGAGAGGGCTTGAAAAGGAATTCTAGACAAAAAAAATTACAGAGTTTAACACAGCTTCTTGCTGTTTGATGGCGGCATGCTGCAGCTCCTTTAAGAGAAGTTTTCCTGATTAAGCAGCAGCAGTAGAAAAAAAGTCATGCCATTTTGAAATGCAGGCTTTCTGGGATGTGTTGCAAGTGCAACCTCTTGCTCTTTTGGAAGACCAAGAATTTGGATGGGGTTTGTGAGCAAAGTACTACAGCTTGCTTGGTGGCAAAGTGGATCGGCTGAGTATCTGGAAGTGGGGCAGCATGTGCACAGCTCGGAGGTGCAAGCCATGCTGGGCTGGGTGGAGCAAGCAGTTATTTACCGTATTTGACCTAGCTATGACACAGTTTTAGTTTTTAAGAAGCACTTAGCATTTTAAGAAGCTATAAAAGTAAAAAATTACAAATACTCAATAAAGACAAATTCAGATGGAAAAGACCTCTAAATATACATGGGATAAATATACATAGGCTTGGGAGAGAGAAGAAAAAGAGTACAGAGAGTTATAAAAAGAAGTAAATGTTTTTTTTTAAAAAAAAATAAAACAAAATCTTTAAAGAGACAGAATACAGATAGATTAAAAGGAGTAAAGAAATAATCCATGTATAAATGAAAAATTCAAAATCTGGATTATGTATATTATTGTATTATCTTTGAATTTTTTGACTGTGAATGAGAGAGAGACATTTCATTGTATGGGCTGCTAAGTTAAAGCAGCATGTGTGTTATGAAGGTATCATAACTTCCAAATTTGGGTCTAAGGATATTTTGCTTTGAAAAAGAAGATCTTCTTTTGTTTCCATAGAAGATGAGAATCTGTGGATTGCTTCCAGACCAATATGGTTTCATGGAACAAGACTTCCTGAAAGGTTACTGTGAACACCCCCACAAAGAAAATACTTTGCCCAACTGCTGACTGAGATGAACCTAGCACACAGGATATACCATGAAAGACCTAATTAACAGCATCCCCAAACAGTAGGAATTAGTATGGACAGAACTATGCCCATATTTCTAAACACTGTTTGTAATTATTTGCTTACATTTAAAGGGGGATATATACGTATATCAAGAAACCAAGACCCATACCAGTGCAAATTATATGTAATACATATCATAATTAATTATAATATATAATTTGCATTGGTATGGATCTTGGTTTCTTGATACAATTTTAAGAAAAGGGGAGGTGATGTGGGAGTGCCATCTGTGTGCTGTGATTACCACTAATGAATAAAAAAACTATCTTAGCCTGTTGATAGGGCAGAACTTAGGTAGTTGGGGAGGACTGGACTGAGTGCTGAGAGAAAGAAGGGCAGAATCAGAGGGATACCATGGAGCCATCTCTGGAGATAGATGTGATGAAACTTTGCTGGTAGACTTTGACCTAGTGGTGACACAGATTAATAGAAATGGTTTAAATTAAGATGTAAGAGTTAGCCAATAAGAAGCTAGAGCTAATGGGCCAAAAAATGATTTAATTAATACAGTTTTGTGTGATTATTTTGGTTCTGGGTGGCTGGGACAAACAAGCAGCTCCCCTCCCCTGCAACAATCTATCTTTCTTCTATCCAATAGAGATCTATATAAGCAGGACTCCCTATCTAGGGAATGCAATTATCCACAATGTCCTGGGTCTTCTTATGGCAATTAACCATCAGATAATTTCAAATGGATATGGCCACAGACCAACTTGACAAAGACATTTACTCTAGACCCTCTTCCAAGGTAATTCTAAGTTGTGGGAAGTTGGCATTTAAAACTAACCAAAGCCATCTGAAAGAAAATATTATATAGGATAGTCTCCTAATTCATTTAACCACAGAACCTTCTTTCTCAAATATTTTATGGAGTCTTCCTCCCATTGGTGGCCAGTGGTGAACCACATTGCTTGAAAATTCCTATATTTTTCTCTAACTCTTCCAGTGTACAATCTATGATTTTAAAGTGTAGGGAGCTGAATTAGCTATTATCAGACTTCTCAGGTAGCACCTACTTTTCAGTAAGCATACAAAACTAAGTAATTATAACAGTCAGTGATGCAAATCTTCAAGAGTTTTCTTTGGAGTAGAATCTCTGATGTTCTTGAAATTACAGAAATTTGATTCATGTAAAGTTTGTGGATAATTTACCTCATTGAAAAGCATGAAACTAGCTATAGGTATTGACCATGAAAGCAACGTAAAACACAATGCCTCTACTCGGAGATGCACCTGAAATTTCAGCACCTATGCACCTGAGATATGAATATACATGCCTAGAAAGAACACATGATATAGCTTGTAATTGGAGAGATGAGTACACCCTGCCTACAAATAATTGTTCACTTATATTTCACTTCACTAATTTTTTCTGCATGGAAAGTTGCTAGTGTTATATTTAAAATTTACAATCATCTTCTGCAATCACTATGCATTTTGGATGCTGCTTATTGTTTTGCTCCCAGGGCTCATTGTATGCTGATATTATCCGTACACATTTCTGCGTCCTAATATGCTTCCATCAGCTTATTCATGCTGCTGCTAATCATGGAATTCACACATTTTAAGAAGTTTACGTAAGGAAAGAGTGTCTTATAAACACTGAATTTATCTTATGCTCTTTGCCCTCTCAAGGTGCACTTTCATTCACTGAACTATTTCTTAGAAGTTCTTCAATATGTTTTTCTTAAAAGTCATGTTTTCTTCTCCATGAATATGGATCCAATGCCTTACACAAGCACTTGAGGGTTTACTATGATATGGTTTCAACTGCTACTACTCTGTTCCATTTCCAGATACATCCCACTATTCCACTTCTTACACTCACTTCAGATACCTCAGTCACTTTCTCCCTGTTGTGTTAGGTAGTGAACCCGAATGTTCTCTCCCTGTTCTCTAAATTCTGTTCAGCACAAGGTTCAATCATTTCTAAGTAAACATTTCCTATCTCCTAGACTACAACCATCAATGACATTCACTTCTGTGAAATGACAACCACATAGATATTTTCTTTAATGGCCATGTACTCCAGGTTCATTGATAACAGTGTCCCTATTAACCATTGTAAATTCTTAATCTCATAAGAAGACTGCTATGAATACAACGAATGCTATATATATTAAAAACATTTTGCATAATATGAAAAGTAGATTTTGTTACTTTATTCATGCAGAGATTACTGGTGCCAAAAAGTAAAGAACTAAAAAAAAATCATTTTTTATATCTTTTTTTTTCAATTGTGAAAATTATTTAAACAACACTTTCTTTTTTTTTTTTTACCAGATATTAGATATGGGAATTATGTGAAAATACTTATGTTGATAAAGAGATTAATGCGTAATATATAAACAGGAATTTTAGAGGGTTCATTATATAAGCTTATGCAATGAGTAGATCTTTGATATCTTTCTTTTGTTGGTACATTTTAATTTGTATATTAGCTATTTCATACCTAATTTATAGATACTTGAGTCTTCAAGAACTAGATTTTAATTAAATAGAATGGCAAAAATATTTGATTGTTACAGTACTTTAATATTTTATGAAGAGAATATTTTTTTCCAATATTTAAAATTCATTTCTTAAGGAATATCCCTCCAAAAAGAAAAATTAATTGTAACCTTGCATCTCTTGAGTGTTTGCCAGACAGCATTCAGTCTACAATTGATGCCTTCCAAAACTAATTAAGGAATCACATTATTATCCATACAAACAGAACAAAAGCTCTGTGCAAGCACACACTAAGTCTGTGGAAATTCTGTCTGGACCAGCTGTCAATTTCTGGGCTCCCATTTTTTTTTCCCATTGAAGACTATTCATAAAGTGGAGATAAACACATCCCCTGGCTGCTATATGGGTATACCTGAAAATGTTTAATGCAACAGGGCATTTGGGAGATTATTTTAATGGATTCTTACCAAGTCATGTTTTGACAGTTAATTTAAATACATTTGAGTTAACACTATCACCTATGCTGAAATTCAGCTGGAAACAGGAAGGTTCTATTGTGAAAGGTTGAAGGAACAAGAAGATAAAGCATTCCATTCAAAATAAAAAACTCAATAAAAGAAACATGAGTTAATCCAATTGCTATGCTTGAGGAAAAATTCTTTCCTGGACAAGTACCTAAGCCTATGTCTCGTAGAGCGAGGAAACTCTTCTTATGCACTCATATTTAATTCTCTCACTCACCAGTGAACTCTTGAACCACTGTATTATGATTGTGCATAATAACAGTAAATAGAATATTTTTCTCTTTCACTAACAAAATAAAACATGGCTGGCCTTTGACAAAGTTCTGAGCTTCAGTAATAACATTGTTGGGCTTCCTGTTCCCTCACCCAAGGTAAAAGCTGCAGGACATTGCTAGGCTGCTTCTATTCTTTCCAACTTCACCTTTTCATACTAAAGTTCAAATAGATGTTCATTTGTCTTTTATTCTGTACTCTTACTGATAGTCAGGAAGCCATATGGACCCCTTAATAATAAAAACAGTTATTGTAAAATGCTACTTTCCTGGCAAGTTGAGTTTTTTTTTTTAAACAACCAATTGTGAAAACAAGAAAAATGTTTCCCTTTGAGGATGGTAGACCTCTTAAATTATTTCATAATGTCTTACTCATAATAAATAATCATTCTTTACTTGTACACGAAGGGGCATCACTGATATTTTGATTAATTAGATAAAGAAATTAAGGAAGCGTTGAAGCCATTGTATCTGGAAGAACTCTCAGGTCTCTAACCCAGCTATAAAATCAGGACTTAAACTCAGCCTGCTGCTCAGTTTTGTTTTGGATGTGAATATGTTTGAGTGTGGTTAGTGTTTTGGACTTACGTTTATTTTCCTTTATTGTTGTATATAATAATTTATAACATCAAAATCCTGGTCTAATAAAATTTTAATAGTCTTCTATCTATATGCAGAATTTGTTCATACTTTAGTATTTAAAAATATTACCATTAATATTACATTAGTCAATATTTATTTGCTGAATTCTGTGTGTATCATGTTTTTTAATTCATCTAAGTATCTAAGTGATTAGCATAATTATTTTCAGATAAACCAATTATTGGTTATTGTTAATTTTTTAATTTCTCCTTGACATTCTCTACTTTTTTCTTATTTTCGTCTCCCTTTCTCTTTTTTCTTCATAAATAAGATCCAGGCTGACCTTGAGCTTTGCCTCCTCCTTGCTCACATCTCCAGTGCTGGATTGCAGGCATGTGTCATTGCATCTGACTAGAGGTCCTCTTTCAACTTTGATTTACTCTGTTAAACTTTCTAAAATTTTTTATTGTAGTTGTTGTTTATGGAGCTCAGTCCACACATATGCAACAACAATTAATGAAAAAAGAGACCCTAGATCTGAAGGAGACTGGGAAGTTTGTACAGGAGGGCACAGAGGGAGAAATGGAAAGGAAGAAATGTGACTGTATTATAATCTAAAAATAATAGTTCATGTTTTTTTCTTGTGGGAATTTTTAAAAGTAAAATCTGTTTTAGGCAGAATGATTTATATAAGACTTCTAGCAAAGCTAGGGGGCATATTTAATTGTTGTTTTCTCAACAGATTCAAAGGCACAAGAGTAATTGCTTATTCAAAAGCAAATTAAAAAAATAAAACAGAAGTGTTGGGAAAATGTAACTCTTGGAAGCACATCTGTCAATCTTAAAAGGAGAACTGAGACCCATTAAGTAATTGTGCTGTTTTTCTCTCTCTGTTGCATCTTTTGTGGCTGTTGGATAAAGTCCACATGCAAGAAAATTTGAGCGCAGTCTTGTCTAGCAGTATTCGTAAATATTAAGATTATAAAAACTTCATTCCTGGAATTAGTTGTGTTACTTTTCTAAGAAATGACAGCTGAATTTTGGAGGCCTCCCTCACTGTGGTATCCGATACCTTACACTAAATTTTATCTTGATAATCCATGTATTCTGGGAGTAGCATTGCACACCCACACAGGGCAGGGTAGTTATATATAAACTCTTTTCTTTTAAACAGTTATAGTTTGAGGTTGTTAAATAGGGAGTATGATTAAATCTTTTACATTTGTCCTTAGTTTTGGTGAACCCATCTACCCATCAGCTTCTCCACTGCAGCCATCCTTTTCTTCTTAGTCCTATGCCTCCAGGCTTCCCCTCTCTTCTTCCCTATCACATGTATTCTACGATACCTCCAATTATATATTTACCTGAATTGTGAGCCAGTAGACTGTCATATGCTTTTCACAACCTTTCTTTTTTGAGTTGGTCCTCCTCCCTTCTCCTGGAATTTCCCTGTACTTCTGTACCCATCTTTTCTTAATGATTTCCACCCCTAGTAGTCCACCTCCCTACTTTTGTCTTACCCACACTGTGACATGAGGAGGCCTGGCCTGCTTGTTTGTTTTTTTCTGTCCTGCCCAGTTTCCCCCAGCTGTTTAGTCCCAAAGAAAATCAACCACAAAGGACTCAGTAAGTTATAATGCTGATTGGCCCAATAGCTCTAGCCTCTTACTAGCTAACTCTCGCATCTTGATTAACCCATTTTTCTGATCTATGTTAGCCATGTGGCTCAGTACCTGTTGGTACCCAGGTTTTTTTCCCCTTTGCTCGAGGCGCTATGCAGGGCCATTTTTCATCTACTTCCTGGTTTCTCTGCTGGTTGCAACAGCCTGAGGGTATAGCTTAGAGAGAACTTGCCCTCTTCTGTTATGGTAATTCCACCTACAGCCCGAGGGTATAGTTTAGAGAGAACTCGCCCTCTTCTATGGTAATTCCACCTGCAAGCAAGGTTCCTGTAGCAAGCAAGGTTCCCGCCTGCAGCTGCTCTCTGACCTTTGGCACGGCTGCCTGACTTTTTCTTTCCCTGTTCCTGATGGGGGGCTGGTGTCCTTCTGCCCCATAGTATTTATGCCTGACTTGTGCTTAATAAAGCTGCCATTTACTCTTTCGGTGAATGAGTCTGTCTCTCTGTGTGTCTGTTCAACCCTTAGGATATTTATCCGTTCTCGTGGACCTGATTCGGGAAGGCGTGCACCTGAATCGGGTGTGGGAATTCACAGAAAAGTGCAGCCAACAAGTACCTTTTTCAGTGAGGCAGCTCACATCCTGCTGCTTCAGTGATCTGGGCAGGAGTGGGAGGAATCAACTTCCTCCTCCCCAGAATTCTCCTGTTCTCCTTGCATCATTTCCACTTCCTGTCTGTTTTTCCCACCTACACCTCCTGCCTGGCCAATCAACATTTATTTAAAACATGATTGACAGAATACAGACAATTCTACCGTACCACCACACTCTATTGTCCTCTCTTAATATGCTTCCCGATCCCTCCACCCAGGCTCCTTTCTAGTGTTTCAGTTGCTTTGGTTACTTTTGTGATATGTGTACAGGATAGCCTGCTAAAACTGTAACTTAAAGAGTTGTTTCCAGGACCTATTGCTAACTCAGAAACTATAGGTGGGTGATAAGTGTGCAAAGAAATAAACCATTCCTTCTTGTGGATGTGGTCATGGGTAGATTTCAATGCTCCAGTGGATGTCCCTGGATCCATGCATATATTGGCAACATTAATTGAATGTGGATCTTTAAAAGAAAGATAATAAAATTGAAAGAAGAAACTGTTAGGGATTATTTGGGGAAGCAAAGAAAGAAAATTGCAGGTGGGTATGATTCTATTTCATTCTATATGAGTTTTTTAAAAATAAAGAAATTATTATTAATAAAATATTATATAATGCACTTAAACAAACGAGAAAACAATCATGCCATTTTGGTTGACTTTAAAAAGTAAGAGGCTACTACTGGAATGTCATTTATAATATAGTTAAAATATTTTGGAAGGAACTTAGTTCTAAGGGTCATTATTGCAAAATTTAAAAAGTTATTTCAATTATAAAGATTTAAGAATGGGTTAAATTAAATAATTCCATCCCATAATAGCCATGGCACAAGAGACTCATTGAAGTAGGATTTATTCACTATCAAAAGGTTTTATTTTGTGCTTTCTAATTATAAAGAATTTTGTTTTGTAATTCCTAATGTATTTTCCTCCCACATTTTTGGTTTATTTTGAGACTGTACTTTAATTACAGTGTTTTTCCTGCCCCTTTCCTTGATGTAGATGGGCCTTCTGTCTATGTGTTGTTTTCATTGGTTAATAAAGAGACTGTCTTGGCCCTTTGATAGGACAGAAAATTAGGTAGGCAGAGTAAACAGAACAGAATGCTGGGAAGAGGAAAATGAGGCAGATGCCATGGAGCCAGCCACCAGGTCAGACATGCTCAATCTTTTCCGGTAAGCCACCACCTCGTGGTGCTACACAGATTATTAGAAATGGGTTAATCAAGATGTGAGAGTTAGCCAGTAACTAACTCTCTAGAGATAAAGGGCCAGACAGTGTTTAAATGAATACAATTTGTGTGTTGTTATTTCCGGGGCTAAGCTAGCCATGTGGGAGCTGGGCCGGACAAAAAGCAGGCCTGCCCGCAGCTCCTTCTACATTTCCTCCCTCCAAATACTCCCAAGTACCCCTATGCACTCTCCTTCTAATTAATATCTTCTTTTCAAATAGATTTTTTATCATTCAATATTTAATAAACATTTTAAAATTTAATCAAATGTTGATATGTGCATATATGTATTTATATGTCCATACACACATATGTATGTATGTATATTCCTAACTGTGACCTGTTGAATCCATCTATTGTTACTTTTATGTATGTTTTCAAGGTTTTTTTGAAGCAGACAACCAATTGGTATGTTTTTCCCTGGGAAGGACCACTTCTAACTCCCAGCTTCTCTCAGTTGCTTGTAGTTCTTTGTGTTGGGTTGAGGCACCATGGGCTTTCCCCCTGTCTATTTTAGCATACTTGCTGGTGCCATCCTTCTTCAGCTTATACTTAGGAGTCACAAAATCTTCAACCATACTAGTATTGTCATTTACAAGGTAAAATGGTTGTGTAAAAGTGAGATTTGAGGCTTTCTAGAAATAACTCATTCTACTCACAAAAACCTAGACACATCCACACACAGATTTATCTATAAGTACCTAAAACTTTATCCAGGGAGGAAGGTGCTTAGGGTCTTCAATATTTTCGTAAAACAAGCAGAATGTCTGGCATGCTCCATTTTGTATTCCATATTTGCTATATGTCAACTAAATGTCATAAACTGAGATATGATTTATTTATGAATAACTTTTGCTTACAAATTCAGCTTCTCAATCTTATGGGGATCAAAAACTACATCAATAATAAGGTACCAAATGTAATTATTGGAAATTGTCTCTCAATAAATTGAAGAAATTCTTTAAGAGTTCATGGTATGAATCATTTTTTTTCTAGAAACTGGTAGAGGGAGGCATTATTCTTACTATTAAGATGGGAGTGTGACCATAAAAGTTAGTGTGGATTATGTTTCTAGGGGAAATAGAAGACATATTGGTGAGAAACTTCAGAGTTTTTCCTGATGGGACATTTTACCCTGAGGAATAATTGCAAAAATAAGCTTCATATAATAAGTCATATCATAAAAAATTTATAGTATATTAGTATCAAGATAGCAAATGGATGCTTGAGAATAATAACTTTTCTTATGTAGCATAATCTAGTCTCACTAAGTAGAATATTTTGCACTAACTGAAAATGATTTAACATGGAAATCTTACTAAAATGCGAGTATATTTACATATTTTTAATTACAGACTATCTGTAGGAAATCCAAATATTGGCTTTGTAGATGCCTCTGTTTCCTGTCATTTGCTGCTACCATGGCTGACAATACTCCACGACACTGCAGCGGTTGGTGAGCACCTGGGTTGCATCTTCTCCAAGTCATTGGCAGACAGAGTTCTAAAGACAGCAGAATACTTTCATGCTCTGATCGCTGGAGAGGAAAAATTTAAATATAATGGTACCTCCTTTCACAGATTTATTTCGGGATTCATGTGTCAGAGTGGTCACTTCATATACTATAGTGCACTAGTGGCAGGTCCATCTACAGGGAGAAATTTGAGGATGAGAACTTCATCCTGAAGCATACGGGTCCTGACAATCATATTTGTCCAGGGCAAATGTTGGCCCAAACACAAATGGTTCCCAGTTTTTTATCTGCACCCCCAAGACTGAGTGGCCAAATGGCAACAGGTGGTATTCAGAAAGATGAAAGAAGGCATGAGCCTTGCAGAATCCATGGAACATTTTGGGTCCAGGAATGGCAAGACCAGAAAGATGATCACCATTGCCAACTGTGGACAATTCTAGTTTTTTTGAATTGTGGGCATCTTAGCCCCCAGACCACCCCTTCTGTAGCTTAGGAGAGCATCTCCACTTCATGTGCTGTCACTGAAGTTCCTTGGGTACCATATTGTCCTCAATCCCCTCCAAATCTATTTGGGTTGCAGAGTTAAGTTTATGTTTATGAATGAAAATTTTGTAAGAAAAAAAGAAAATTCAAATATTTGAGACATTCTTTTTCTCATTTGTGAAAAGATCTTTTAACCCCAATACAAAAAATGATGATGAAATAAAAGATGAAGGTTGAATTTTGTTTTTCCTAGTAAAGCTCTAGAGCTGTCTCACTATCCTGGCAATAGTGTATTCAATAGTCTGTGTGTGTGTGTGTGTGTGTATGTGCGTTTGTGTGTGTGTGTGTGTTCAGGCACATGCATGTTACATACATGTGAAGGTAAACCAACTTCTTTGATAGTCAGGTTTTGATCTTCTACCTTATTTGAGGCAGAGTCTCTCCTCTGTCTGTTGCTAAGTCTTATACTCTGGCCTATATTGAGCACAGTCTTTTCCTGTCTCCAACCCTGCAGTTGGAATCCTGTGATAGTAAATAGTTGCTATGACCTCTGACTACTTCATTCACTAAGCCATCTTCCTGGCCCTGAATAAACTTAAAGATAAACAAAACTACCACATGTGACTCACAAAACACCTGCGCCTTACACACTGTTGGTCCTGTGAGCTGTGGAGGACAAAGAAAACGTCATTCAAGTTCCTGCTGCTTGTTTTAAATAGCTTTGTTCAATGTTGGTGAAACTATCAGCCTACCTTGTGAGCCTGTAAGGCTGAGTAGAATCCAAGAGCTGCAGTTCTTGGCAGAAGTTTATAGTTAAACTTGTTCGCTCTCTTTATTAGCATTCATTATTTCGCATCGGTGTAAATCTTTACATGACCTTTTAAATTTGATTTCCTATTTCCTTAAATGATGTCAGGAATGTAAATAATAGTCATTAGCCTGCAGTGCAAGATAATGACATGCTCTACGTAGGTTAGATTTATAAAAATTTAAATGAGTCTTAGATTGACTACATAAATATTGATTATTGGGCTGTATTGTTTTTTAGAATTGACTTATTAGGAAATCAATACGGAGAATAAGAAGAAATAACAAGATAAACAGTGGAGTTTTGCATTCTTATTTTATTTTTCTGAACTTCCTATAGCTTTGAAAGCTTTGTAGTGTTTTTCTTTTTTCCTGTTACTGAAAGTATATTTTTTTCTCACATAATATATCCTGATTATATTTTCCCTCCCTCCTCTCCTCCCTGTTCTTCCCCACATCCTATCCCATTTGGATCTGCTCCCTTTTTGTCTCTCATTAGAAAACAAACAGGCTTCTAAAGGATAATGATAAAATGAAATATAATAAGATAGAACACATAAGACTATGACAAAACAAACAGAAAAAGGACCCAAGAGAAAGTGCAAGAAACAGAGACCTCTTATTTGCATTCTAGGAAATCTCATAAAAACAGTAAACTGGAAGCCATAATATATACACAAAGGAACTGTAAGGAAAAAAGTCTATTTTCACATTCACATATACATTTAGGCACATATTTATATATTCATATATATAAATGAAATAATATTAAAAAACAAACAAACCATAGCTTATAGGAAACTCAAGAGATGTCATTGAGTTTGTTTGTATTGGCCATCCACTGCTGCGCATGGGCGTGTGGTCTATTCTTAAGAATATTTTATTTCTCCAGTGATATTCCTTTGGAGAAAATTAAGCTTTCATTTGAAGATGGTTATCAACTGAAAAAAGCGTCATTTTTCTTTATTTTTGAATAAAAGCCACTGTGAATTTATTCCATATTTTCTTTATCCATTTCTCTGAGGGTGGGCCTCTGAGTTGATTGTACTACTTGAGACTTTGTATAGTGAAACTGTAAACATGGTTAAGCAGGTGTTACAATTTTGGGTATATGAGTGGTTTGATTGGATTACATGAAGGTTCTACTTTCAGTTTTTTAAAATGACTTACTTATTTTATTTTATATGATTGGTGTTCCACCTGCATGTTTACCTGTGTGAGAGTGTAGAATCTCCTTGAACAGGAATTACAGACCATGGTGAGCTGCTATGTATGAACTGAACCTGGAACTTCTGGATGAGCAGCCAGTTCTCCCAACCACTAGGCTATCTCTCAAGCCCCTATTTTCAGTCTTTTAAATGTTCTTTGTACAGAAAGTTCCATTCCTCTACTCTTTGTCAACATTTTATTTTGTTATTATATTCATTCTGATTATGGTGAGATGGCATTGCTGTGTCTTCTGATCTGAATTTCTCTGATAGATGAAGTTGTAGACCATTTCCTACATACTTACTTGTCAATTTCCTACTCTCCAGATGTGTCTCTTTAGATCATTTGCCCATTCATTCATCAGATTTCTTGTTTTTTGGTTACTTATTCTGTTACTAACTCATTGCCATATGACTAGCTATGAAGAATTTTCTCACCTTCTATAATTTGTTTATTCAGCCTGCTAGTTGTTTTTCTGTGCCTTTAATTTGATTCAGGATCACTGGCTATTTTTTTGTCATTAGTTCCTGAGCTATCGGAACCTTGTTCAGAAGTCATTGCCTATTCTGAGATCCTGAAGTTTCTTCTAGCATTTCAAGATTTCAGTTCTTACTTTGAAGTTGTTTGATGATTCCACATTTATCAGCCAACTGCACTGTCCAAGGGTTACCATTCAAGGGCATACTTGAGGATTAAAAACCCAATAATTTTGAGGCCAAGAATAAGCTGTGTGACCCAGAGATCAAAACAAATTTATGCAATTGGCACAACAGGCAGTTTTAGAACAAGAGGACATTTGAAAAATTACAGGGAAACTTGATAGATACCAATATACTTTTCAAACCTTACTAAAGAAGTGATTTTGCTGTAAAAATTTGCAACAGAATCATAGCTTATAAAACATTATAATGCTTAGAAATAAGAAATGAAACTTATTTTTAAAAGAGAGTCATTATTTTGACTTCATCCAACCTTTAAAATAACACACGCGCGCGCGCGCGCGCACACACACACACACACACACACATGCACACTTCTTTTGAGAGTATTAACATCACATCCACTGCCTTCCCTAAATGAGGAAGCTGTGCTCTTTGATGTTTAAGAAACATCTTTGAAAGAAAATATTCTTATGGCTAGTAACTTCAATAATCCAACATCTCTTCTACAGAATCAGAAACCGTTTCTGTACAGACAGACAAGGGATAAAGAACATAAGCATGCACCATACTTACCAAGGGGCTGTTGATGGCTGAAGGAAAAGAAGATTTCACTCAGACTTACAGACACTAGACTATATGTCTTGGTCTTTGGGTTTCTCTTTCAGTAGGCATTATCACATCTCTATCACATGGATGCTGTCAGTAAAATGGAATCATATAAGCATGACATGAATAAAGATGATACTTTAGACATGCTAACAAAGAAGGGGGAAAGGTCACAGACCACTACCCCAAGATAAAGGTCTATAGGCAATTAACAAATTATGAGAGCAGTAGAAAGAGTCTTTCCCAGGGAAGAGCACACAAATTAGATATGCGACACCAATGTCAGCTCCCAAAATAAGTACATACACATAGTGTTATATGGGGTAAGCATGTTGCACTTATGTATTTAGGAAGCAAACACACAGAAACACCAATTATTAAAAGAAAAGAGATCATGAATTTCAAAGAGAGCAAGGGGTACATGGAAGGGTCTGGAAAGAGAAGGTAATTGTGTAATTATGTTACAATCTCAAACATAAAAAGTTTCAAGTTAACATATAAGTTATAAGTTACAATATTTTACTTTCCTTTTAAATCTTCACTGTTTCCTGTATGGTCATTAAGTAATTAGATAATCTCTTAACCTGGTTTGTTAAGTAGTACTTGAAAAATTTAGGATACCCAATCCTCAGAACATGTACTTTTTAAAATATCCTTTATTTTGCACAGTCTCCTGTGTGTGTGTGTGTGTGTGTGTGTGTGTGTGTGTGTGTGTGTTATCCAACGAATACAAATAGAACAATACAACATTAGAAGTACTGTGTTTCTCTCCTGCATTGCTAGTGGGAGTGCAAGTTGGTACAGCCCCTTTGGATATCAGTGTGGTGATTTCTTAGAAAATTAGGAAACAACCTTCCTCAAGACCCAACAACACCACTTTTGGGTATATACCCAAAGGATGCTCAACCATATCACAAGGACATATGCTCAGCTATGTTCATAACAGCATTGTTCATCATAGCCAGAACCTGGAAACAACCTAAATGCCTCTCATCCTAAGAATGGATAAGGAAAATGTGGTACATTAACACAATGGAGTACTACCCAACGAAGATAAATAATGACATCTTGAAATTTGCAGGCAAATGGATGGAGCTAGAAAACATCATATTGAGTGAGGTAACCCAGACCCAGAAAGACAATTGTCACATGTACTCACTCATAAGTGGTGTTTAGACGTAAAGCAAAGACAACCAGCCTGTAAATCACAATCTCAGAGAACCTAGACAACAATGATGACCCTAAGAGAGACATATGTGGATCTAATATACATGGGAAGAGTAAATTGGGAGCATGGGGACCATGGGAGGGGACTGAAGGAAAAGGGAGAGGCAGGGAGGGGAGCAAAGAAAAATTTGGAGCTCAACAAAAATCAATAAAAATGAGGCACTGTGTTCCCTTAGACTTGCACTGTTTTGAGTTCCGTTTGAAACATTTGATTTTAACCCACTTTAGTAAGAGTCACGTGCTTTCATACTAACAGATAGAGCATTATTTTACCTTTATTTTCACCTTTCCTTCATGTTCTCCTTTTTTCTTGGACTCATTGATTTGCAATTTTGTATCTCAAACGTTCTCTTTTATTGTAGAAACAGAAAATTCTGCTGTAGTCCCCACATCTTTTCAGAGAGAACAGTACTCAATAACTCCCTGACAAATTTCCATCTCAATTTCATCTATTTCCATAAATTTTTTGAAAATGCAATATTTTTACATAGAGTTTAGGATTACTAAACGTTGATATGTGAAGCTGGTCTTCTTAATTGGCTCCAAATGAAGCTAAAAAATTTTATTAGTGGCAGTTTTAATCAAATGTCTTTAATTTTCTTTAATTACCAAATGTAATACATGGCTGAGACATTTACAGTTTTCCAAAGGTATAAAAGACTAAAATTAAAAAATTTTGAAAATGCTCAATAGATTTTGCTTCACTTACCTCACAAGCTTTATTATGAACAATGATGGAAAGTATAGCAGCAGCATTCCTTAAATTATTTTTGGATGGATGAATGAAGGCAACCAGGCTGAGCAGAGAGGTTAATTTCTAAGATTTAGGCTGTTTTAAAACTGCTTAAGGTAATATATTTTGAGAAATGCTTTTTGTCTATGCTAAATGCAGCTTGTTTGATAATTCATTTAAAATAGAATTTGGAAACTTTATTACTAGATAGCTACCCCGTGAAAGCATACATTATTGTAAACATATATGCAGTGCAGCATTTTGAACCACTTCCTTTTTTTAGAATTACTATCAATTAAAAATCTGAAAAATGCATTTAGAGAGATTTCCTGCGGGCTTTTTGATAATTCAATGACCATTTTCTCTTGATTTTATTTGCATAGCACACTCCTTGATTATGCTATTTAATACCCTTTAATAGAAAATGTTTTCTGATTTTTACCATCTAGTTTTCAATTGTACACTGTGAAAATCTGTATGATATTATGGTGTTGTTTCTTCTAAATTTTTTTTTAAAAAATCTTCAATTTTTAAATTATATTGAACACATATGTTAAAATTTAAGTATAAAATTTAAATATTATCTCTCTAGTTACCTGATTATGAAATCGCTATAATTAGCTTCTCTAAAACTGTGATTGCTTAGGTTTATTAAGGATGCCAACATTTTTCCTAAGCTACTATTTATTATGATGAATTTCAAAGTCAACCTGATGACCGTACAACCACCCAAGAGATGGTCTTCCAGTCGTGGCTGTGGAAGATTAACTTGATTGGGTTAACTGGAGTAGGGAAATCTTCCCACTGTGGGCAACGCCACTCCCTGTGCTGGCAACGTGAGCTGTGTATAAGGAGAGAATGAGCGAAGGAGAAGGATTCATCACCCTGTGCTTTCTGATTGTGGATTCAACCTCCTGCTTCCTTAATTTCCTGGCATAATGGACTATACTTCTGAACTATGAGACAAAATAACGCATTCCCCTGTAAGTTACATTTGTTGGAGGATTTTATCACAGCACCAGGGAAGTAAACTGAGACCAACGTTGGTCATGAGAAGTGGAGTTATTACTATAATAAATCAGACCGTGTGGAACATAGTCTTTTGGAAATGGCTTGTGGGAGTAACACAGATGGGTTTAGAAATTTGGAAAACTCCTTCAAATACTGTAAGCAGAGTTTAATGGGTCATTCTCCTGGAAGCCTGAGAGATGATGGTGCTGAGACAGTGGAGGTCTATCCCATGAGGTTTCAGAAGAAACCTGAAATAGAGAGGGCTCTTATCAGAACTGAGATGTAGGTCATCCATGTGATATTTGGTGAAGAATCTGATTTCTCTCTTTTCATGTCCTAAGAACTTGATTAAAGCTGATCCAAAAACAACGAATCTGCTTGAAAGAGAGAATTTCAAGGCAGAACTGTTATATTGGTGTTGAGAAAGCAGCTGCAGTTGTCAAGGGAGCCAGCATCACTGAGAAGAAACATCCTGTGTTGTACTAGAATGGGAACAACTTCCTTAGGACTAAGTTCCACCTGTCAGAGGCTCTGCCCTGTGAAAGTACAAATTGATTTGAAGGAAGAAAACACAAACCGAAGGGACTCTGTACTCTTTAAAGGGAACTGGCTAAGGAAATGTGTCCTAGGGTCAGCATAGAGTAGATATAGTAGTTGTGATCATTGAGAGACTCATGGAATCCTTCGCCAAAGTTTCAAGAACATCAGAGACCAAGTAATACGTGCAAGGGTCAGAGTTCCTCCCAAGAGACCCCACAAGGCCATTTTGTAAAGTTGGGAAAGTGAAGCTTACATTCCACTGAGTCCCCAGCGTACTTGAGATGCCAAAACCGTGGACATGCACTGAAGAAAGCTTTAAGGATTAAGTTGAGCTGGCCCTAAGAGGGGTTGCGTGTGTGCCAGGTGGCAGAGTGGAGTGGGGTATCCAAGTCAATTTCAGCCTACATGATTATATTATGAGATATGATCAAATGTAATATACTTGCTGGACTTGTAGCTACATGATTTTGTATTTTTGTCTTGGTCTGATGCAGTCATTCCTCCACTTTGGACTGTTTATTTTGAGTCATTGCAATAAAATACAATGTAAATCGTATTTTCTATAGGCGTTCACAGTTAAGAGATTGCCTGAGTTTAAGGTAACATGTTATACTGACCAGTTTTGTGTCATCAAAGAAAGGAGCCTCAGTTGAGGAATTGTCTCCATGAGATTCAGCTGTAACACGTTTTCTCATTTAGTGGTCAATGAGGGGGACTCAGTCCATGGTGGGTGGTGCCATTCCTGAGTTTGTGCTCCTGGGTTCTATAAGAAGGTGGGCTGAGTAAGTCATGGGAAGCAAGCCTTTAAGCTGATTCCCTCCATGGCCTCCGCATCAGCTCCTGCCTCTGGAACCCTGCCCTGTCTGAGTTCCTGTCTGTACTTCCTCCGGTGCTGCACAGCAGCCCTGAAGTATAAGCCCACTAAGCTCTTCCTTTCCTTGCTAACTTGCTTGTTGGTCATGGTGTCTCATTGCAGCACTAGAAACCCTAAGACACATGTGGCTGTTTTACTTATAAACTATTAGCTTGTAGAAGATTAAAGGGATTTCAAAGGTAGGATATAATTATGATTGTGAGAAAAACATCAGGCATTGCTGACAAGGCTGTGATTTAAAGTGATATATTTGGATGCGAAATTGGCAGGAGGTTGAATTATGATGGTTAATCTCAGTCGTAAACTTGATGAGACAAGGGATCACCTGAGCGATGGTCCTCTGGGCATGTCTGTAGAGGGGTATTTTGCTTAGATTAATTAACATGGATAGATGCCCCCTTTGTGGATATCACCATCCCTTTGGCCTCCACGTGAGATTTTATAGAAAAGAGTAAGTGAGCCAGGCACAGGGACTCACTATCATCTGAGTCCTGAGTGTGGATATAATATTACCAGACATTCCAAATTCCTGCAACCTTGATGTCCCCACCATGGTGGCTACACCATTGAATTGTAAGTCAGAATAACCCTTCCCCACTCTAAGTTGTTTCTGTCAGGGCATTTTATTATAGTAACAGGGAGAGAAGCTAAGATAGCATGCCACAACCTAACATGACATAACAATAGACCCTTTTTTAAAAAAAAAAAATAAAACATACTTTCCCCCCGTCAATTCAAAGAAAACTGGTTTTAGGCTCCCCACGTTAGGAAAGTTGAATAATCTTCATTGTCCCTGCAGTGAATCTTGATAGCTGAAACTAAGTTTCATGTCTGTGTTCCCAGTTCTTTTATTTATTGAGATAATGATTGTTTATGTTTATTATTAGACTTATAGATAACAATCTTTAGGTACTACCAACACTGAACTGACCACAGGACAGCTACCAAGTCAGCCATCAGAGTTGGCAACCTGAGAGCTGTGGTTGTTTATATAACACAGTGTTGTTCTTATTCTAGGAAGATCGGAAAGGTTTTCATTGCGAAAAGTGATATAAGATTTATGTTGGTCATTTCTCTTGCTTGTTAACAATCTGGGCAAATCAGAGCTCAGCGCTGTTGTGAGTGTGACTCCCTCGGATTTTCACCCATGATGGAACGTCACACACGATGACTTTGTGCCAGCTGTTAAGGTTTAAGTACGTTTCAGCCTCTCCCCTGTTCGTTCTCAATGGTGGCCTTGATGGATCACTTTGCAGGGCAGATCCATCGGAAAGAATACACACAAATGGTACTGCTGGGATCCCTGAAAACTGACCTTAAGGCTTGCTGCATAGGGAGAGCACTGTCAAATCTTTATGGTGCCAAGCTTCGTAATGAAAACTGAGAATTTCACTTAAATATTTGGCACTTGTGTGACAAATCAGTCTTTGAACTGAAAAGACACTATGCCATTCCAGCATCATAAAACAAAAGTTGGATTAGTAAGGCGACCAGATGGTGTAATATCTTCCCTGCCTTCAGCAGCTGACTAAACTTAAAGTTTATGAGACAAGTCTGTTAGTTCCATTCCGTCTGCACACACTGCATTATTAAAGTAACTGCATTAGGGCTATGTTAGCATCACACAGACAACCGCTAATGCGGTGAAGTTAAGCTTGAAGCTGAGATTATTCCAAGCAGTCACTGCTCAAATCAAGAGAAAAAAAAAATTATTCCAGAAAGCTCTTTGTCTCTCTCTACTGCTCCGAGAAAACCAAGTATTCTTTCTTTAGTGCTAATTAATTTGTCCTAATTTTCATTTTTGTGGTATTTACCTGTTTTCACCTAGTGAATATATGTAATGTATGTATATGTGTATTCCTGTCTGCGTGCCACAGAATCTGTGTAGAGGGGAGGGGACAACTTGAAGGAGCTGCTTCTTTTGGTTCCAGGGTTGGAATGCAGATCATCAAGTTTGGTAACAAGAACCTTTACTCTTTGCAACATCTCATTGGTCTCTAATTTTGTCCTTCTAAACACTAGAATCAAATGTATATGTTCTTTCTAATTTGGATTCTATCATATGCAGGAGAGTCAACTTGTCTGTACTAGTTTGTATACCATTAATAATTTTCTTTAACCTAATTTTAAACTAAAACTCATAGAAAATACAATCTTTGTTCACATTTTAGGTGTTTACATGAGATTATTAGCTCTATGTTATTCTTGTATAGAGGATGCATTTTCTAACTGTACTGCATGCCATCGAACATGTCTCTGTATTTTATTCCTTCCGTGGTAATTCCCATCCTATTAATACTTATTGCTGCTGAGGGTATGATTAATCCAGATATTTTACACCAGAGTCATGTAAACTGGGAAGCATCTGTAACCCACTGAACCTCGTGAACTCATTTCTTCTGCATTTTTCTAAGATAAATCATACTCTACTCTGTATCTATACCACATTTTCTTTATCTGTCATCATGTATTTAGATTGTTCCCCTACATTTTCTATTTGTAAAAACTGCTCTTTTTTTGTTAGTATTTTGCTGTCTGATCTATTTTGGGTATTACACTCCTTTGGAAACAAATGTTTCCTGTAGGAGGCCTCTTCTTATGGCTGATTTGCCACAGAGAAACCTTTTCCTCTTTTTCTTTTTTTTTTTTTTTGATTGTGTTGTTTGTGCCTTTGGGTGATATCCAGAAATTATAGCAAACACTAATGTAGTAAAGATTCTCTCTGTGTTTTTTTCTAAAGGTTATATACTTTCAAGTTTCATGTTGAAGTCTCTAATCCATTTTTATCTATTTTGAATTGCTATTTTGTTTGCTATATAAAACAAAAGTCCAATTTAATCTTGTTATTTATTCAACATAATTCAGTGAAGAAGCTCTCTTTTCACCATTGTAAATTAGTAGGCATCTTTATGGAAAACCATTTCATATTATGTGCACGGTGTTATTTCTGTGTCGCTGTAATCTGCTCCATTTGTCTGAGTCTGTCTTTATACTGATATTGAATGGTTTTTGTTGCTCTTCATCGTATTGTTCTTTTCAGACAGGGTCTTTCTTATTGTATAACCCAGAATGGCCTTGAATTTTCTGTGTTCCTTCAGTCTCCACCTACCCGTTATAAATGTTCCTCAGCAACCTTGGCCTGATTGTTGTATATTTGTGACTTTTTTTGTTTTTATTAGAAAATATGATGGCTTCAGTTGTATTTTCTTCAAGAAATTTGGGTTCTTTACAATGCTATTCCCTATGAAATTTAGACTTGTTTTCTAATTCTCTCTGTCATTGGAGCTTTGACCTAGTTTATATTCTCTCTACATAATTTTTGAGCAACGTGAGCATTTTAGTAATAATAGGTCTTCCAATCTATGAATACTGGGAAATTCACATTTATTTATAACATACTAATTTCATTCAGGAAATGAATCCCATTTGTTTCAACATGCATGCGTTTCACCTTTGTGGGTAAGCACAGATATGTCTGCTCAATTTCTGTTACCACACAAATGAAATGCATTTGTTCATACCTCTAGCTTGTAGATAGCAGAGAGATGCAACCTCTTCTATCTAATTCATGCAGCAAAACTTGAATGAAAAAAAAAACAAAAAAAATGTAATACACAAAGATGAAAACACAGCAGTTAACTCAGAGTTAACTCAGCAGTTGGATCTATTTAAGTTTAAACCACGCCTTTAATACTAGCTCTTGGGAGGCAGAGGCAGGTGGAGCTCTGTGAGTTTGAGGCTATAAAGTGAGTTTCTTGTCTACAAAGTAAGTGCCAGGACACACAGGACTGTTACACAGAGAAACCTCCAGCCTTGGAAGACACAAAAAACAGAAGTAAAAAACAAAAGATGACAACAACATCAACAAAAATAAATACTTACTTTCTGAAAAGGATTTATTGCCATTTTCATCTTTGAGTGTTACTTTTTTTGTTTTCTTTCATTCCAGTTTTGTTGACTTTTTCTTAATATTTCCCATGACATTATATGATTTTACTTCTTGATCTTTTGATTTGAGTACTTTCTATACATTTTTATAGTTGTCGTAAGGCTTTTGTAAAACGTGGCCATAGAACTGGGTTTTAGTAACTTCAACAACACTGAGAAACATTGATCTTTAATTCTTTTCTATCACGTATTTCATTTGCTCAGGAAACAACTACAGTTGGGTGCTACATGACGACATTTAATTGAGGATAAGCACACACCTATAAGATTATAATGAAGATGAACGGCTTCACTGTCAGTGTTGCCAGAGTCACTGCGATTATCCTAGCACAATGTCTTACTCACATTTGTGATGATGTTGGCAAAAGCCTTGCTACTAGACTACCAGCACTAGAACAATCTGTCAATACCATCATGTTTGTAATTTGATAATTATAAAGATTATGCTATACTATTTTTAGTATTATTATTATAGGGAGTATTTTATGGTTATTTGAAAAATATTACTATAAATCACTATGTTGTGATATACCAATAGCAGTCTGTGTATCTTGTTTGTTGCCTCTCTTCATCATATTGAGTCAATGTCACTCAACTGACATATACTAGAAAGATTTGTACAAATGCACTGTATGATGCTTCTGTAACAATGAATTGACAGATGTCATATTTATCAGACACATACCTAATATTAAGTGTCAAAAGACTCTACTTACTTTTAAAAATTCCATTTTGTTGTTGTTTTTAAGGTGTGTGTGTGTGTGTGTGTGTGTGTGTATGTGTGTGCAAAGTGAGAGTGAAGTGCTTTTGGTATTGAGTTAACATGGGACTGGACTTGTAGCAGGTCCTCAACCAGTTGACATGAGTTCTGGGAATTGAACTCAGATTCTTTGCAAGAGAATTAGGTTTCCTCAACCTCTTTAGCCCAAAGACTTTACATCTTTTTACTAATTGTGTAGTTTTTGGTATTCTATAAGTATTGCTATGTTTGTACTTTTGCCTTATAATTTTTATTTTAAAATTGGGAGCTATTTTTCATAATTAATTATGACATTCAGGATTTACCTATCTGCTTATGTTTACTAGTGAGTTACATATATTCTTCTTTGTAGGCGACTACAATAAAGTAGTCCCACACTAACTCAGTATGGAGTGTAATAAAGGGTTCTTTCTTTGGGGGTACATTCACAGATCAACAGTCGTCTGCATGAGCGGAGAACAAGAACCTAATCCAGCAACCAAGAGGGTTCACACGTATCTACATCTCTTTATATAGTACCCAAGGATATGCCCAAAGTGGGCCAGCATCTCAAAGGCCATTGGTTGAATGAGTTCCCCCAGCACTTCCGTTTATGTGCTTCTGTGTATAGCTTGAAGAACTATCCTGAGCACATAATGTAAGTTGGTGGTATTAAGCTCTTCAAAATTTTGTTTGTCTACAAAATATTTTCTCTTTAAGTTTTGAAGAATAACATTACTAAATATAATATTTTTGTTTGGCAGTTACATTAAACAGCTTTTGATGACTGGCAGCAGCTCTACTGAGAAATCTAATATCCTAACATTTGTTTTCTTCCATGTGCCTTCATTTGTTTTCTGCTTTAACATCCTTTGGCTTTTTGACTTTTGCCAAGTTAATTATAATGTGTGAATTTCTTTGCATTGATACTCTTGGAACTTTATTCCATACTGTTAAACAGATCAGTTCACCATGGAAATTTAACTGTTATGAGAATCAAACACTGAATAACTTAAATGTGTAAAGTAAATAATAACAGAACTAGGTGAGTATGCATAATATTATACAATAAGTATATAGTGATATAGTTAACAAGGGAAACCTCCTGCATCAGAAGCCCAGCCAACAGGTAGATCTCTTGCATTCTGCTTCCCTTGCTGAGGACTGCCTATACCCCTGAAAGTCACGCTCTGCACACTGGCTACAGCCAGGCTCTTGCAGTAGTACCTCCTACAGCTTCTAGGAATTTTATACCAGATGCCCAGCTCATAGGAACTCGTACAGCAAGTAGCTGACCTGGTCTCCCCTTATTAGACACTACCCAGAAACTTCCTACACCTAGCGAAGGTGTAGGAAAACCTACCTCACCCCAGAACTTACTGAATTAGCATGAAGAGTAAAATATGCAAATAAATCCTACACTGATTTGGTCCTTCCAAATCAAACATGGTCAATGTCTCCACTAAAAAATAAAGGTGATTTGAACAAAAGAGGAAAGAAAGAGAACTCAACGAACAACTTTCTCCAGATGCACTGGTCATCTTGTCGAAATCAGAACAATTTTGAAAACCAAGAGAGCACGTCTTCTCTAGCAATTACCAATTCAGTAATAATGGCCTCAAAAGATAGGAAACCATACACACACACACACACGCACACACACAGGCACACACACATGCACACACACAGACACACACACACACACACACACACACACACACACACACACACACGAGGCCCACAGAATTTTAAATAGATAAGACCAGAAAAGAAGCTTCCCATAGCATATCATTGTCAGAACAGTAAAAATACAGGATAAAGAAAGGTCCTCGTAAGAATCAAGAGAAAATATCAAGTCACTTATAAAAGCACGTTCATCCAAATAGCAACTGATTATTTGACCAAAATGTTTAAGGCTTAACGACCTTGGAAATATATATTGCAAGTTATGAAAGACAGGAGTTGTCAACGCAGACATTTATAGCCAGATAAACTATCTATTGCAACTGAGGAAATAAATACTGTTCATGATAAAAATATATTTTAGGAATTCATAACTACTAAGCCAGCTCTACAAAGGATACTAGAGGGTTATTAAATATGAAGACTATGTACATCCAAGAATTCACAGTGAATCATGATGCAGTTCTATAACTAGCAACCATGAAAGGTCTAAGAAAACACACACAACAAAAACAAAATAATAAGAATTAATACATATATATTTCAACTATAACTCTTAATATTAATGATTGGAATTACCCAAAAAAGAGAAACAGACCAACAGCTTAGTTTTAAAGAAATCAGCATCTACCTTCTTGCTACCTTCTTGCTACCTCACTACCAGCCGTAGATAGCACCTTAGAATAAAGCATAGAAAATGTTATTCCCAGCAAATGGAACTAAGAAACAAACTTAGCTAGCTATTCTAATACTTGAAAAACAATAGACTTCAATATAAAACTAGCCAGGAGAAAAAGGAAACATCTTTCATACCCATTAAAAGAATAACCACCAGGGAGTCATTAAAATTTTAAACATGTATGGAATACAGGTTCAAACCACTTAACAAAATAAACACTACTAAATCTGAAACAACCAACATAGTGATAGTATAAAACTTCGATAGATAAGTCATATGTACAAAAACTATACAAAGTAATATTGGAGATAAATGATATTACAAATCAAGTTAACTAACTGACAACTTCAGAACATTCTATCCAAACACTAAAGAACATAGAATTCTCAGCAGACCTAACTTTCTTCACAATTGAAATAACAAATGCATTTTATCTAAGCACAGGGAAAGGAAGCTACATATTAACTGTAACAGAAACAACAGAAACTACCCAAACACATGGAAAATATTTGAATCAAGGAAGAAATTAAGAAAAAACTGAAAGTATTCTGGAACAGAATAAAATCTATGGTAGACAACAAACACCCTCCAAAGAAGAGGGTTAATAGCACTCAATTTCTACATCAAAATATTTGAAATATATCAAATTAAAAACCCAATGATGCATCAAAAGAGTGAGAAAACAGTGGCAATACCCCTCCCAAACAGATTGGAAAAGAATCAAAATCAAGGTTGAAATTAATGAAGTAGAAATGGAAAGAATACAAAAAGCAACATAAAGATTTAGTGAAATGGAGTTAGTTCTTTGAAGATTTTCACAAAATGGACAAACCTTAACTAAAATTAGCCAAGAAAACCTAGGCCTTAATTATGAAAATGCATGATTATAAAATGATGTATTATTAAATTAATAATAATCCATCTGGCTAGATGGATTTAGAATAGGATTCTACCAGATTTTCTGAGAAGAAATAATACCAATATTCTTCAAATTATTCTACAAATTAAAACAAAGAAAGAACACTTCCAAATTCATCCCATGAAGCAGTATTGTCCTGATACCAGAGTGAGAAATACCCAGCAGTGAAAGGGAACTGTAGACTGACCGTACAGTAATGGAGTGAGTACGGAGATGGGTAATTGACACTAACAGTGTTTGAAAAAGGCACATGGAAACCCACTACTGTAGAATCTTCCTAGCATACATGTTTGTGTACGCAAATTAAATGGCTTTACCCTGTACTGTGGCAGGAGGCAATTTGGCATCATTGCTAGGTCTGGATTCTTATCTTTTTGGCTCATTCTTGGTTGCTTTTATTCGTCATCTTCCTGAGTTTGTTGATGATAGTTATTTTGAACTACTTGTCAGTTAGCTCATAAACCTTCATTTTCTTTAGAATTGGATGCAGAAGTGATTTTATCACTTTGATTGCTGTGCTCTTCCTTCTTCTCTGTGTTGTGTAGGAATCTGCATTTGAAACCCTTCCCTCGTCTCTTTCTCCTTCTAGCATCTATCTATGCTGATGCACACCTCTGCAGTTGTAACGATTTCAGTCACGTAAGGCTGATACTTCCGGGTTCTAGGGGTTCATGCATGTGCAGACAAGCCCTCAGGCAGGAGTGCCTAATGACCCCTTGGGATGTTAAAGCCCCGTGTGACCTATGTGTGGTGCCCTTGTGCTCATGCATGAGCCCCATCATTTGCATACGACATAGCCATGTCAACCCACTGTGCGCATGTGCTAGGCAGTTTTTAAAAGCTGGACGTGCGGTCTTTCTCTCTCCATCTTTGCACACTGACATCCCCAGGCCTGTACACGCCCCGTTAATAAACTCCTAACCGGATTTGTTGTATGCTCCATGTTTCCTTCTCACTCACGCCAGGTAATTTCAGTAGTTGACTCTAATGGCCTATGTCTCTTTCATTCTTAGTGATTCTAGGCATCCAGAGGATTGCCTGTTCAGTAGCAACGTGTTCTATCTGTAATACTGATTGGGCAGTAATTCCATCCTGGAACCTTTCTCCAAAGGCAAGGATTGGATGTTTGCTAGAGTTCCTTTCATCCCCAGACAGAAGTAACCAGATGGAGGGTTTTCCTGCTCACACTGTAGCATTCCTGCTTCAGTGTGATGGCTTTCATACCTTTCTGATGTTCAGAAAACTCTTAATATGTTTCTGTATTTCTCTTGGAGGATAGTGGTCCATGTACTGTTGAACCTTTAACACTATTTGGAAAAAAGCAGCCAGGGTCCTACATCCATTTTGCTACCATATTAGTTTAGTGTCCTTAAAGCCCTACAGAATTCCACTGTACACTAACAAGCCTGTTATTACCCCCTCCTTTATTTTCTTTTACAGCTGTTTACTTACATATTCTACCTTTGCTACAAAATATAAGTTGAGAAGACAATTTGCTTTGTTAATACTTCATACATTCCAAATTCAATTAAATGTAATAATTTATAATTTTCGATTGTGTCATTTCTGTTCCTTTCTCTATTAATGGGTTGTATTTGAAGACACAGTTCTTTGCTTAGTTCATGAAAGAATTACCCAAAAGACAAATAACCATAAAATACTGACTCTCTCTGCTTTGAAGTCATCAACCAACTCCTAGCATCAAGAATCACTCAAGCAGGAAAATAAGAGTATCCAGACAGAAAGCACAGGTCCTGGTTATTGGTGGAAAAGGCTATTTCTATGGAGTTCTCTTTCTATTTATGCTGTTATCCTTCAAATACAAATTTCATGGTGACCTTTTAAAGACAAAAATAGTTCTCTGTCCTCTTTTCTGTCTTTCTTCTTTCTTCTTTTGTCAGACTTTTATGTTTTGCTGCTTCTGAACATCTTTTGAATCTCAAAAGAAATCTCCGGGAACCATAGCCTACAGCACAGGCCGCTGGAGGAGCCTGAAGCAGCTGTAAGGAATGGGACGTTTCCCCAAAGGCTGTGAACACGGACAGTGTTAGCAGCTACAAAATTGGCTACTTGCAGCATCAGGAGAATTGGAAAAGATATGGCATGACTTTACTCTAAAAATAAAAATAATTTTCAATTCCCTGATTATTTTGAAAAGAAAATGAACAAAACTTACCTTATAAATAACCATTTAAAGCATGAATAATGGCATTTTTCCACATTTATTTTGAGATTTGTATGATTTACCATAGATATATTATATCTCTCTTCTCACCATTTTCTGTTCTTTTGTTTTTCTTATCCAATACTGTTTAAAATTTACATTTAAAATTCCTTCACAACTGTAGAAATGGTTGGCCATACTGGATTGGGATATTATGTCTTGAACACTTAAAAACACATTTCCTCATAGAAAATATCAATTTCCTATAATGCTCCCACATCATTGTTCATCACTGAAGAAAGTCAGGACACGAACTCAAACAAGGCTGCAGACAGGAGCTGATGAGGAGGCCATGGAAGAATGCTGTTGACTAGCTTGCTCCTTTTGGTTGTTCAGCCTATTTTCTTATATAACCCAGGCCCAACAGTCCAAAGATGGTGTCACTGACAATGGGCTTGATCCTTTTCTGTCAATCACCAATGAAGGAATTGTTATGATTATTCGTACAAGCCATGCCCACACAGGCCTGCCTATAAGCCTGATCCTACAGAGGAATTTTCCCAAATGAGGCTCCTTCCTCCCTAATGGCTCTAGCTTTTTCACACTGACACAAAATTAGCCAATACAAATTACAATATCTATTTTATTTTTAAATAAGTAGTCAGTGAAACATTTTAGTTATGGCAAACCCAACTGACCCAGGTTTCTAAAACTTTTAAGATCAACATTATCAATATTTTGTTCATCTAGAGCATGACTAGTGAGTTAAAACATATTTCCCACAACTGAAAATATATTTAACATTAAAGATATAATTTTCTTAGGTAAAGAAAGAGGTCAGAATATATTCACTACTATTTTAACAATATTTACTTTTGAATGATGGAATTCATGGTAATCATAATTTCTTTTTGTTTCTGCTTTACAGTACTATTTTCTCCACAGTGAAATTTTAGCACATTTTAAGAAATGTACACAGGGATGGAAAAATGACTCCATGGTTAAGAGTACTGCCTGCTCTTCTAAAGGTCCTGAATTCAATTCCCAGCAACCACCTGGTGGCTCACAACCATCTGTAATGAGATCTGGTGCCCTCTTCTGGCCTACAGGCATGCATGCAGGCGGTATACTGTATGCACAATAAATAAATAAATTTTTAAAAAAGAAATGTACACACATAAACACACACACACACACACACACACACACACACACTTCCAACACTGCATCCTAGACTACCAGGATTCATACTGAATTCCAAAGGATAAACTATTTCATTGAACAATTACTTACTGGGCCCCGTGGTCCAGTATGTTGGGAATTCTGCACTGGACAAAGCAGACATGTTCTTTAATTTGTGCATCATGTAAAATCAGAAGGATGGAAGACAGTGCTATATTTAGTGAGAAAATAAAGCCATATTGGAAAAAATAAATCATGAAAGAGGCTGAACAGACAGCAATTGCAGCCAAATATTCTATAGAGGTAATGGTCATTCAATGCTCTTCACTGGTATTTGAATGCACCTGGGGACACATAAACTATGGTGGGAGAGAGGGAGAGAGTTCTTGTACATGTTTATATAGAGGGAGAGTGTGGCTAATTTAGATTGGGAAAAGATGACTCACAGAAATAGCCAGCACCCAGATTCTCACAGATATGGAATGCAATTTTTAGGTTTTGAGAGATAAGTGGGAACAATGTACTGTAGAAAATAGCCTGTCTGTGCGCAAGAATAGATGCAGATAGCAGTGCGGGGAGGAGGCGGATTCTAAGGAGTGGAATAACCTATCTCTGCAGCAAGAGTGTAGAAAGAAGACAAGTAGTGAACCGTGAGATAAGGGTGGATGTTTTCAGTAAAGAATATTCCTGGTTTAAGGATTCTGAGTACCTCTCTAGCTTAAAACACTTACAATCATGCAGTTTTGATATTCCAAGGCTTGTTGGTCTGTCTGGACTGTCTGGGATGCCACTTAAAAGCCCAAAGTGTCTTTGGAGCCAGACAGAAGAATTCCATCATTTTGATGTGTCCATATCGGTACACCTGACATTGTTCTTTTTATATTTTTCTCCCTGGCAGTTTTGGGGATTGAATCCACAGCTAGGAAAGTACTCTGCCACTTACTTTTATCCACAATTTATAACCAGTTTTTCAAGATATTTTGAAATAGATATTTCTATTTAACATTCCTTTTTCCATGTGTTGCGTATGAATCATTACATCAATGACAATAGTCTGAGATAATGGTAAATGCCAATGTGAATGTAACCTGTCGTTTCTTACTTGGGAATTGACATTAGTGAATTGATATTATTATTAAGGCTTCTATTTAATTGCAAACAAATCATGGTATATAGTGATCTACCACAATAGTCTGACATAAACTCTTATCATTGTTGAAGTACTTCAATGAAGCTGATCCCAGCAAGGTCAAATTTTTCCAAAAATAAAGATGTCAGTGGGGACTTCATGGGATGACACCTAATTCCCGACTTCATTGTTTTCAAATGATGCCTTTGACAAACACAGGAGAGTCATCCCGTGACTAAATGAACTTCAAAGGCCAACCACAGCATCAGCTCTTCCCTGTAAGCCTCGAAACATTTGTCATTTTCTTCCCACAGATATCTTTAAGGTAATTGCTATTTTGGATGCGGGTTGTTGTGATAAATGATACCCTCATCTTCACTTCCTCTTCAGAAGAAGGCAGCATACTTGAGTGGTTATTTACAAAGCACAAAGTAAAATGACTTACATGCTTGTTTGCATTTTCCATGAGAAAAAAAATTACTAAGAGCTTGGCTGGCTTTTTTTAGCCTCTGCTTTTTGCTCCAATGGTGATTAGCATAGGAAATGATGTATGTAATCTTCATTCAGATTGTGTGTACATATGGTTCAGAACTAGAGACTGATAATCTGGAATGCAAATCAAAGCAAGTGATTTGGTCTCTGCAAAAGTAATCTGCATAAAGTCAGAGGAAGAGCGAGTCTGTAAAGTAGTTCAATTTCTCATCCTCTATATGGATATAGTTAATGGATTCTGCTATACATTTCAGAATTGCATATACTTAGGCTAAATAATGGAGGGTTTGTTTCTGTTTTTATTAAATTGCACCTTCAATTAAATAATAGTAAAATATAGGGTTATTATAATATTTTTTGAAATTACAATATAATTACATCGTTTTCCCTTCCCTCCCGTCCCTTCAAACTCTCCCATAAGCGCAGATACTTGCTCTCTCAAATTGGTGACCTCTTTTCCTACAGTTGTCATATATATATATATATATATATATATATATATATATATATATACATATATATACACACACATATATACATACAATACAGACAATAGTATTAATGCATTTAGAAATATATGCATAATAATATATTTAGTAATATGTATTATATGTATATATTCCTAAGACTAATATTATATATATTATACTTGTATGCATATATACATGTATATACTATATTTATGTATTCCTAAATACACTAGCATTTCTGCTCAGTCTGTATGCTACCTGTTTATTAATGATCTAAGGACTGACAACTTCCTATTTGATAACCAGTTATGGAGCTCTTTTCTGGAAGACATTTTTCCCCCTCTCTCAGCATTTCACAGCTGTCCATATTTTTGTCTAGGGTTGAGACACGACTTTCCCCCTTATTGTGTCTTGTTGTCATCATTGCTCAGACCTTGTTTAAGCAGCCATGCTCATGATATTTCATGACCATAACCTCTCTGACCTCTCTAGGAGACACAATCTCACAACAAACTTTCGGTTCCTTCGACTCCTTTTGAGGATATAATATATATTTAACAAATGGGACACAAGATATTTTCCAGAAAAGAATCAAGATCATGGAGATGAATGAGGAGATGTTCTACCTTGTCCAGCTTGCCTTTCTTCATTGACTCTACCACATACATGACTGCAAATTCACTTGGAAGGTTCAGGGTAATTCAGTTTTAGTTATATAATAACCGCATATAATTAAATCTGGCTGAGTTACTTAGCATTATTTTCTCCAAACAGATGGCAAAGAACACCCAAACATCAAAATATAAACTATCAAAATAGTCTACAAAATGGATGCTTTACAGCTTATCAACAGGGAATACCAATGAGTCCGTTCTTGACTCCTTGCTTTGTGGCCATTACTTTTTTTGGTCATTGATTTCAAATATTTTAGACTTTCAAATGTCAATTAATGTTACTAAGTCTTAGGGGAAAAAAATCTCAAGTTTGCTGTCCTGATCACGTCTATCATGTCTATCTGATGATCCTTGGATCATCAGAACTTGATATGAGAATTGGTATTGTAATGTCAGGATCTGTCTTGCTTCTTTCTGTTTTTCCTCCCACCTTTATTCAGGACCTAGCATGTGGTTTGTGCTTGCCTGGTAGAATAATGGGAAATGTGGGCATGTCTATATTCTATATGAACCATACTTACACATTTCCTGATAGCAGTGGCACACTGAATACTTTTTAAACCTTAGCTTTCTATGGTCTATGTTCCACAGTTCTTTCCCCCTTGGTTCTGTACAGTAACTTCTAATAGTGATCACACTACAATCAATATTGTTCCCTTACTTTAGGTAAAGAGAAAGCCAAGTATACAATATGACTTTTCTGGTGCATAAAGATAATCTTCCCAATAAAGGTGTCAGTATTCTGAAGACAGTCACAGATCACACTCCCATTATCATTTCTAGAGATACACGACATTTTATATTTTTGAAGAGATGATTTTCAACATGTTTTCACCAACACTCTTATATTGCTGCAGATCAGTTTCTTTTAGCACTCTTCAGACAAAAATAACATGAAATGCCACAAATTCCTCCAAACAATGATATAAAAACCTAGTAGATGGAAATTTCTGTCCTGCCTGGTCCTGAAGCCATTCATTTCCAAATAAGCAAACAGAGGCTTAAATTAATTACTAACTATTTACTAACTAGCTCTTACAACTTAAATTAACCCATAATTTTTTATCTATGATTAGCCACGTGGCTTGGTACCTTTTCTCAGCAAGGCATTCTCATCTTGCTTCCTCTGCATCTTGCTGGTGACTGTGTCTCTCTTTTCCTCTTCTCAGAATTCTCCTAAACTTATGGCCCTGCCTATACTTTCTGACTGGATACTTGCCAATCAGCATTTTATTAAACCAATATGAGTGACAAATCTTTGCAGTGAACTAGAGTATTATCCTACAGCAGAGGACTAAGTATCGTCATGAGAATGTTGAATATATTACAGAAATACAAACAGAAAATGCCTTTTCATAAAGTTTGAGTTCTGGTAATCCCATTTATTTGTTTATCAGTCCACAATATTTTCACTCCCAAAGTTTTCCAGGTTTGTGAATACATTTATTGTAATTAAAGTCAACACCCAGGATTTTAATCTGCAATACATTTTTTAAAGAAATGCAAATAATAAAAGTTTAATTAAGAGAAAAGGATACAATGGAAAACAGTGAAACATCTTTAAGTGAGTAAAATGAATCCCAGAACCAGTTTCACCAGGTCATGTGCATGAACTAATTAATTCATTTATGTATTTCTCATTTTAAATTCAACAGCAGAACACATGAAAAACGTTACATAAGATTTTACATTGATGTAACACAAAATAAGTCTTTAGGAAATAATTATTGAAGTTATGTCTGAATAAAGAAATAAAACGGGCTGATAAAATGACTCAGTGGGTTAAGGCCCTTGCCACCAAGTCAGAAGTTCTGAGTTCCACCCCTGAGACCCACAGTAGAAGGAAAGAACTGACTACTTCAGGTTGTTCTGACTTCTACATGTACGCCATGACGCTTGCATGAGGGCAATTGCATAAGGGCCTGTAGGCACAGGCACATGGACCAATAATCGAATAAATTTAAAAATTATAAAAATAAAAATAAGCATATCTATTAAACAATGACTATACTCAAATGCATCAATTCACAGATTTTGCGGAGACTATGTAAATGCATTCACTGTGATGATCACAGACAAATTCCACTCATCATTTAGCAATGGTGTTTCTTATTTCCTACAACATACATGTTAATGAGTTAACAACAAATCCGTGTGAGCAAGGTCCATTCAATGAACTTTATCCTTGGGCATATATAAACACGTTAAAAATCCAAGTATAGATCTCAGATTACTTTTAAATTGCATATCATTTTTGTTTATCTATATCTCAGTTGTGTAGATAACTAAGAATTGGCATTGGATCATCATGATTGTGGCTTGAGTATGTGAAATTATTTTTAAAGGCTATCATTACCACTATGAATGGAATTGGTTGCTATCCTTTTTTGATTTGCTGCGATGAACAGGTTTTAACACTCTCAACGATTCACAAGCTATTATGTAACTTCAACATTTTTATATTGTCACTGGCAATCTCCAAAATTATCTATAAAGAACAGTGCATAAAGGCACTCTGACCTCAGAGGTTTTCATCTTGGTTTCTTTTATTATGTGATTTAAATTTCTTTAGCTGGGTTGTATACATTTTAAGCAGAGTTCTATTATCTTATTTTTGGAAAAGAATTTTGCTGATCAGACCATGAGGTTATAAGTTTACCTTGTAGATATAGACATGTCAGCTAATTGATCAACTAAAGATTTTGGTGGAATTCACCCCATACCTGTCTGCCTAGACATGGTTGACAAATAACTATTTCCTGAAGCAAAGTGTGAGGGCAGCATTCTCTTATAATTCATATTCCTTTTTACAACTTGGAGACTTTTTCTGTTGATTATATAATGCAAACTAATAAAAGAATGGCTTGCGTGCAGTGTATGCAAGCAAAAATGAGTCTGTTGTGTTTTGTGGAACTCGTGTTTCCTTATTCTTAAAAGAAAAATAAAGGAAGGAAGACTTATGATGAGAATTGTAACTCTACCTTTTTCAGTCCCTTTTCCTAGGCATTATTTTTAAACTGACAGTATTTAAGAAATTGCTTAAAGTTCATATGAACTCACAGAGTCTGAAGCACAAGTCCAGGGCCTGTGCTGGTCTGCACCTCGGTTCCTCTCCCTATGTTTTATAGCTTTCAGTTTAGTATTTTTATGGAACTTCTAAGCGCACGAATGAGGGCCTTTGACTCTTGGTCCTTCTGTTGGTTTGTCTTGTCCAACTTCGATGTGATTGCTTTTGTTTTATCATATTATATTTTATTTATGTTATTCTTATTAGATGTTATCCCATAGAGGCCTGTTTTTTTTTTTCCTAATGAGAGACATAAAGGAGTGGATCCAGTTGGAAGGGGAGGTAGGGTGGAAATGGGAGGAGTCAATGGTGGGGAACTATCATCAAGATATATTGTATGAGTGAAGAATCTATTTTGAATAAAAGATGAGGGGGTTCCTGTTGGTGTCGTACAGAGAAGTGAACCACACAAAGAGATAAGAATGAAAACCGTGTACAGATTAACTTCACCTACCTGGGTCAGACTGGGGGCTCTTACTGTAGTGGGTTTTTGCTCTGCCCGTGACCTTGGACTATCTGACCTGACAGAATTGGTGCTTCTCATCTGCTAATGTGACCTTTGAAAAGGAAAGGGGGCAGGGCAGGATATTCCGCCTTCTCTGGTGTGGTGGTCCTGAGATCATGTGGACAGACAAGAAGCACTACTTCTATCGGGTCAGATAACCCAAGGTCATGAGCAGAGAAAATACTCACTATGGGGTCTAATGTCAGGTGGTTCATTGTCAGCATATTTAAAACACAATACAATTTGTAAAAAGGTTGCCGGGAAACCATCAGTCCAATTCCAGGTACACAATAAAGCTTAAAGTGTGACTAAGTAGAAACTCTTTTACAAAATATATGTGATCATGAGGGTGGGTTCAACAGTTAAAAGACCAGAATCTACTATGGTCTATGACCAATAGCATAGAGGTCAGCAGGCCATAAAGTACTTGTGACATCTACCCTAAGGATGGATAATGGTCTAGGGAGGGAAGAGTCTGGATTAACCATTCTGGGGGATTTGAATGAAGACTGCCTCCACAGATAACAAAAAAAGTCACCAGGTTGTTGACAAATCTACTCTTGGCTTTTTGGATAGAACGGAGGTGTTTGATTTTTACCTCCTTTATTGAGGAGACACTCCTGTGTGATTAACATTCCCTGTTCTCTTAGTGCTTCTCTGTGAGTACAAGGACCTCTGTGCCACCAACAAAAATGGCAGAAATAAAAATTAAAGGAAAAGTTTGCTCAATAACAGGGTGTTTCTTTCATGGAAGGGTTGAAAGCCTTCCATCTTTTTGCAGGGCTTGGGCTTTGTGATAGTCCACTAAATGACAGCTTTTAAAGGTTCCATTACCTTTACCTTTGATATCTCCGTAAAAAGAACCAAGCTCCCAGCAAAAACCAAGCTCCCAAAACATAAACTGTGGGTCCTACTAACTCAAGTCATATTATTTAAAGCATAGCAACAGCCCATGAACTTTGCCATGTTGCTCTATATCCCAGGCCTCCTATAACAGTTACACAGGGACAGGTCCTATTGTGATGCATCAGCCCCAAATATTAAAAATTCGCTGAAGCAGGGGAGAGAACCCAATATTTTAGCACAAAGAAAGAACTAAGCACTTTATCTAGGAGAGCTCTAAAGTATTTGTTGATGGAGGAAAACGTGTCTAAACCTCCTGTGCCTTTCATTATCCCCACGGGAAGCTTTGCTTTGCCAAGAGTGCAAATCTCTGATCAGTCATAATGTTAACCCAGTTTATTAGAGTAGACAGTCTCCCCTACTGTAAATGCACTCCTAGGAACTATAAGTACATCAGAAGGAGCAGCAGCAGTTGAGGTATATTTGCTTACTTCTCATAAAGAGGGGGACTTCTAATGAGAATAAGGTCTAAGCTTCTATGGGACTTCTTTCTTCATAAAATATAGAGTTTAAAAATGCTACCTGTTCTTTAAGGACAGAATTTTTTTTCCTTCCAAATATTCATAACAATAACAACATTTTCTAGAACTATGGAATAGCACATTGTATTATCTTGTCTAGTTAATTCATTTTTATTTGTGTAACATAGTCATTAAGTTATTGATATAACTACTAATGTGCTTAAACATTTAACAAAATATCTCTATATTCATAAAGAATATTTAGAAATAGCACATAAACTCTGAAATAACTCAGTTTTCACTTTTTACAAAGTAGAAACTCAAATGATTAAAACCATAACTACTTGGTTTGTCACATAGAGTCTAATGACTCCATTTCATAATATTAATTTCATATTTTGTAATACAGCATATTCTTGTGTGCTTTCTTTATGTATTTCTTTGGTGTCATAAAGAACTAATTGCTCAGTGGGCTGTCACTTCTATTGACATGTTGAAAGTCATTGGAAATGATCTAATTTGTACTCTTAGATCATACACTTCCCAGATTACTGTTCAATAAAGTGAGATATATTTGTATATATTTTCCAATTTCTAGATGAATCACCCTATTTAATTTGTCTTTTAGGGATTTTCATATATTTTTGCAAAGATGTTTTAGGATGATAGTGATCTAGTGTAGCTAAGAGGCCCTCCAGCTATAGTAACACATAGCAGGACGTAGCAAAAGGCCCTGCCCACTCACCATATCAAAACATCCAGAATCTTGGAATCAAGATTCACTCAGTGTGGTAATCAGGAGTGAGACCTCTGGATTCAGTGTGGACACTGCTGTTCAACAGTGTACAGTGTACAGAGAAATCCTTCACTACTGAACTGTGTGACTAGTCTACGCAACTGCCACTCTGACCAGCCTGTGTGTGCAAGCCCACAGTCCATGTTTCCCCTCCCACTCTCTCACAATTTTTCTTATTAAGTAATTCACAGTACTTCTCAGATGAGAATGATCACACTTAGTAGCAATGAATCATCCTTTTATTCCAACTCAAGTCATGCTAGTGATTTCAAGGTAGGAACATAAATCAATCTTGAAGTATTAGAATATTGAAATTTACTACATAATCAAAATATCCAAATACCTTAAAACATATTTTAAAAAGTTATTTAATTTATAAATTGAAATAGAATAGCTAAAGCACTCATTTGCATTGGGATAGGTGAATGAAGTGGTTCAATATCTTCTCCCCAGCATTGTGGAAAAACAAAAGCTTAAATCACACAAAATATTTAATATTCAGATAATGAGTCAACTATTTGAAACTAACCAGAGACAGCACCCTGACCTACATTACTAAGATGTGAGGACTGTAATCATCACGATTATGTGCATACATGTGTTTTTATGTGTGTTGGTGCACATGTGTGTGTATATCTTTGTGTGCACACATGCTGAGGTCAAAAGCCAACTTTAGATGCGTTCCATAGAAACCATTCATGTTATTTTTTGAAATCCAGTCTCTCACTAAGCTGGAGCTTCTCATTGGGTTAAGTCTATCTCTTTCTATTGTCTCAGCACTGGAGATATTAGCATGTGTTTTATCTAGACTTCTACATAGGTTCTGGGGGTGAGACTCAGGCTCACAGGCTTGTATAGCAAGCATTTCACTTCCTGAAATCTCCCTCCTGCCCCCAGAGATTTCAAATTATACCGCATATATTGTTCCTTCTACATACCGGGAACTATTCCGAAGTCTTACAGAGACAAATTAACTTTTGAGAAAAACGTTTTAAGTTAAATATTTTCCCCTCTGTGTCACAGATGAGGCTACGAATGCTCAGCGTGGTACAGCATATTGTATAAGCCATTTTAAGAGCAGGTGCTCAGACAGCAGCTGCAGGGGAACTACAGCATCGAGCTGCAGGGCCTAAGATCCTAGCTCCTTGCTGCAGGGTCTCATGTGGCCAAGGAAACAGAACACTCAGACTAGTTTACTCAGAGTCTTGGTGTATAAGGAGCTAAACCAATGGTCTTCATTCATTGTCTGTTTTTCATCTCTTCCCTACTACATGACAAATCATTAAAAGAAGATTTACGAAAACATAGCCTAACATGAAAGGCTTCCTTGGATTCCTCCTGTAAAACCAAGTCAGGACTACTGTAGTGGAAATTGCAACAGTCTCCATCACTTCTACCTTGTATAACCTCCCAAAGCACACACACTCAAAGGTGTCTTAAACAAGAAAATCCAGAGTTGTTGAGACCAGGGATTTCAAGATCATGGCATTGACAGGTTGGATGTAGGACAGGAACACTTCTGGTTTGTAGATATCAGTCATGTGATTGTATGCTCTCATGGTGGGTAACAGAGCAAGAGAAACCAAACAGTTATAATCAAGGTAGTACCTCCATTTATGAGGGTCCTGTCTTTTAATACAGTTCTTTCTCCAAAGCTCTGCCTCCTAATACCATGATACATTGATTTTTGAATTCAACATATTGATTTTTATGAGGCACAAACATTCCTTCCTAATACCATGACATGTTGGCTTTAGCATGGAGCATATGGATTTTTATGAGACAAAAACATTTGACTGAATGAATAAACTCATTCTGTGGGCTCAAAGCAATAACTAATCAGCCACAATGTCTTCTTGAGATGCAAGTTGAAGAAGAAAAACCATCTAAGAGGAGCTGAAACACCATCCAAGCAAAGCACTTCACTTCTCTTTTAAGTTTTTCATTGTAAGCCATGCTGTGCTTATTTAGACGAAATCACACTGCTTTTAAATCATGAAACCCAGGCTATTAGCCTTTCTGCTTTTGTGCTTGCCTTATGCGAACAATTCTGTTGATGGGATTTTTACAAAGGGCAGATTGACATTTTAGACGCTGTGAGCTGACTGGAAATGAGAAGGATAGCTTAGGTCGATGCTTATCATATTTGGGGAGCCAAGGAATGACTTGGAGAGCTTGTTAATACTGATTCTTGGGTCCCGGTGGATCATGATTTAGTAGCACTTGGCTGAGGCTTTTGAATTTGCATTTCTAATAAGATTTCAGGCTGTGCTCAAGTTGCTTTCTATGGATTATGTTTTTAAGTAGCAGTGGCCTAGATACCTTTCAATGATTGCTATGATGATGTCGGATCCATTTTTCTCCCCCAGGAGATTAGAAGCTAGGCCTGGTGGTGTTCAGCTATAATTTCAACACTCACAAGGCCAAGGAAGGATGCTGAGATATATGCACGGAGAGACCCTATATAAAAAAATAGAACGAGTATAAGAAAATGCATACACATATTATAGTTTATGGAATGTGTTCTGTGAATCCTCACCTTGTCTTTATGTAGATATTGGTTCTTTGTGTTGTTTAATAATTCTTTCATGGGAAGGAATATGCCATTGAATATCCTTTATTTGGTCTGAAATAGACCCTAGATTCTCCCTAGGGGATTTCCTCCCTCGCAATCATAGATGTACAATAGAAAGCAGAATAATTATTAAACTGTAGGCTAGTAATATTTACTTACTATCAAAAATCTTAAATTGTATGCCAAAAAAAACCCTTCCATTCTTTGTCTGATATGTTAGCTTGACACCTACCCTCATTCCCAGGACTCAGTGAGTTCTTCAACTTCTCTCTATCAAATGAGAGGTAAAAAAATAGCTAAATGATCAAGCAATTTAAGTGTCATGCTAAACTCCTTAGTCGCTTTCTACAGTGATAAAGCAGATAAGCAGGTTCTTCTCATATCCTAGTATAAGCTTTGTCCACTTGCCTGGCGAAGTTGAATACGGCAGGAAGAGTCCCATCCAGGCCAACAGTGTATTTATGGCCTACTCAGGAGAAAACTACATCTAGCAAAGTGTTACAAATGCTTTTTCCTATTAGCCCAGCCCTGTCGAAGAGTCTGAATTTGACCATTTTTCACACTTAAGAATGTATTGTGCTCTCCTCCTATGCTTCCTTTGAACTTTGTATAAATGCTTTATAAGCATTATCTTGTTTTTCCTTACAACACCATTGAGAGGTGTGTGACCAAGCAGTGTTATCCTCATTGTACAGACTCATAGAAGTTAATTGACTTTCTTCAGGTCATGGAGAAGCAGAGAGAGTCAGCCATAAAAGGAACATTAGCCTGCTTCTTATAAGTATGAGCACACTGACTTCTACAAATCCTCAACCCTGTTCTGATATTGCCTAATGCAAATATTCTTTATCCAGGAGATAGCCTTCCAGAAATGGGGACTCTTAAAAAATGTTTGTGCAGGTTATAACGGGTCCAATATAGGGCTGAGTAAAAGAATGCCCCTGCTCGTGAAATCAAAAGAAATTAAATATTTTTGAGAGAATGAAAAATAAACGACATGTCATTTCTAGATCACATATAAGCTACTTAAAATTTTCTGAGTTTTTTTTTTGCTTGTTTGTTTACAATTGTTCTTGTTCCACTTTAGGTTTTTTATTTTCCTATTTTCATTGGAAAGAAAAACAAAATGCTTGAAACTGAGTCATTTGTAAAGAGTGTATTCTCGACTTTGAGGAATAAGAGCCTGATACTGGCAACAGCTGGATTCTGTCGAGGGCCCTTGGCTCTGTCAGATCCCAGCAGAGGGTATTTCAGTGGGAACACACATAAGGAGAAGAGAGGATGAGATGAGAAGAGAAGTCAGAAAGAGACCTCAGGTCAGTCTCATTCCTTCTCAGATACCCACTGAGATCCCAGGGAAATATCCTCCCCTATTTTCTTCTGCGAGCAGTACATGAACACTTACACTATTAATCTGCCACTTTTTCTTAAAGATTCCACTATCTCTGCACTGCTACACCAAAGGAAAACTCAACCAGAACAATATCCCATAGAAGGGAAAAGCTTCATGAAAATGGCAACAGGACCTGAAGATTGTTTACTGTCTTTTACATGGCACCCTTGGTATTCTGGGGAAGTAGTCGGCTGTGGATCTGATGTGCTTCCATCTGCCCTGGAACCCAGCTCTCAGATCTGACTGTTCTTCTTTCTTCCTGTCTCCACTTACCTGTATTGTTTATGCAGCTGGAAACTTTGAAAGTTGAGGTAAGCCTCAAAAGGAATGAATCTTAAGGTCCTGGAAAAAAAAAATCCCCTTCTTTTTGTTTGTTTGCACGGAGGTTAGGCATGCTTACTGCTTGCTACGAACACAGTCTGTTTCCACCCAGATTTCTTTAGCTACATTATACCCTGTTTGCACAGGCATCCCCCTGGACTCTCTGTCCACTCTGTGGATATTAAGGCTTGGAGAACCATTAAAAACAAAACAAAACCAGGCCGGGCATTGGTTGTGCATACTTTTAATCCCAGTACTTGGGAGACAGAGGCAGGTGGATCTCTGTGAGTTCGAAGCCAGCCTGGTCTACAGCGCTTGTTCCAGGACAGTTAAGGCTGTTACACAGAGAAACCCAATCTCGACAAACCAAATCAAAACAACAAAAAGGCAGTCAGATACTTCTGCTATTGCTTATGTTTAGTTATATAGTCCTTAGTCTGTGATTTAGATGTCTAATGTCTTCTGTCAACAGCCAAGGATCTGTGACAGGCCAGGTCTATGTTTATTATGATGAGAATTTTGCTCCTTCCAGCCCTCTTGCATACTGAAAAAAAAAAAGAATTGTAAGTAGGATAAATACACACATCAAGCTAAATTTAATAGCACCTCAGTTTCCCAAAACTGCGGGTTCTTTTCATGGAAAAAGTTTATTCCACCCATACTAAAATTCTCATTAAATTAAATGAGACTTTAGAAGAATTACAGCAATATGCTCTTCGGCATCTTAGAGCCATTATACTAGTGTTCCAACAGGCACTGATCACGAATGGACATTATCCACAGAAGATGAAGACCAAATCGAAACGGGGCTCAAATGATATGGAGCAGACCAAGCAGCGTTTCTTAGAGCAGGACAGAATTGCAGCAGAGTGTGCTTCGTGGTTGTCATTATGAACATGCAGAGAGAAGCATCTGCCTGGTGTTTATCCCTACTCCCTGTAACATCGCTGAAGGTATCTCCAAATGAGAAGTCTTTAGTCAGTGCCTGTTTAATAAATGAAATCAAAGGTTTGACTGAAAAGCATACTATGCTGTCTGCCTCTGGAAAAAGAAATCTGCTTGGCTCAATCATCAGCCGTACTACTCAGTAGCAGAATACTAAAGTGATTTAATTATTGCCCTACTTTCCATATATCCTCAAATACAATAATAATAACACCTTACAAAGTTGTGAAATTTGGCCCTTAACACTCAATAGGTACAATAGTTGATGGATGGAAAACATTAGAACCCGCACAATTGCATTTCTAAAATATTCAAGAAAAAATAAACTATGCCTATTGCTTTATTCTTGATTGTTTATAACTGTTGGTCTAAATTTAGGTTTTGAATTATAGAAATTAAGGCCAAACGTAAGTCATAAATCTAAAGCCAATAAGGACTACAAAGCTTACCTTATATTTCATTCATTTCAAATTTAGATGCATGGAATATTGGAGTATGCATGAAATCTCAATATTAACCTAGCATTCCAGCTCTCATAAGAGTTATTACCCATCCTTTGGCAGTATGAGAATTTTCTCACTCCTTTATGTAAACATTTCCCCCGCATTCACCACCTTGCCCAACAGCATAGCTAATTCTGAGTCAAAATCAGCACAGGCTGTCAATTTGGTATGAGCAACATCTGGTCACTTCCAGATTTACCCACTGTGGAGGTGAAAGTGGTGTATTCATTTGCAAATGTGTCAGTGTGTCCTATCCATCCCCTGCATGGGCCTCTTTCTTGAGAAAGTTGTTTCTAAACTCCTCTTACATAGCCTTAAATTTTTAGCTTTTTCTAACGAAAACTTTAGTCCTAGAGTGAGTCTTCCTCCTTACCCATCATGTAGTGGTTTCATTTTCTGCACTCTTCAAAAGCATAATATCCTGCTGTAATATCTACAATCAACAGAGATAATGTTACATTACCCCAAATTGCTGGGACTCCATTATGCCCTATATGTGGAGTAAATCGGCAGCGAGTCTCCACAGCTGCTGCTAACTGCTCTTTTAGACTTCCCTGCAGCTCAGTAATGAATCTTTATCAGCTTCCTGAATAATTTTCTCCTAAATGCATTAAATTGAATGTAAAGGAAGTTTTAAAAACTGGAGACAAACCATTTCTGGTAGCTGGTGATAATCTTACGACTTGTAGAATGTTCCACTCTTTACAAAAAAATGAGAGAACTCCTCTGAGCTTTGAGAGAGGTAACAGTAGAGGCTTTAAGAATAAGGCTCAACCTTACCCTCTCTGAGGAGTAAATGGGGGGTGGAGTGGGTGGAAGGCAGGGGGAGCGCGAGGAGGGGAGGGAGAGGGAACTGGGATTGGTATGGAAAATGAGAAAAGATTGTTTTACAAGATTAAAGTAAACCAGATTTTATCTTCTACCATGGATTGTGGTAAGAATGAAGCAGAGGATATTTAAAAGAGGATATTTCAGCTGTCATTTCTTTGTTAATGACTAATAAACATATCTTTAAAAAATAAAGAAATCCAAAAATAAAAAAAAAAGGCTTAAGCTAAAACACAGCAACACAGCTCTAGTTGGTGGTGCGAGTTCATCATTCAATTGACTCCCAGCAGGAAAGCAGATGCTCCTGCAATTATTAAAAACCGAGCTAGTCATACTAATTTTGCTTAACAACAAATTTATTTTAGGTATTTAAAAAGACCATCTATTGTTAAAAACAAAGGGAAATCAACTTTTTACGGTCATTACAATTTTGCAGAGGGATGTGGCCCTGGGCCTGTCTTGTTCTAGAAGTTCATCTCTGAGCTCTCCTCAACTTCAGTTCCCTGTTTTCAACAGCTCCCTGCTCTGCTGGCTCCGGGTGATGATGTCCTTGTTATTCAAAGCTCAGAGTTGGAAGCAGGTACGGGAATTTATTTCAGATATTTCCTTGTTTTTTTTTTTTTTTTCAGAAACTCCAGGCTAAACCAACCCACTTAATGTACATAACCATAGCAATTACCTAGTTAGAAGCTGAGCACAAGATGGTTTACTAAACCTTAGGCTACTTTCTTTATTATTATAATTTTTTAAAATCACTCTTTCGAATTACAGGCAGGAGAATCAGATGAACTCTTCTTGATCCTGCCAGAGGTCGTATCTTGGTGTCCAGATGCATCCACTCTGACGGACCTTTAGTCAGTTTCCCTGCATCACCCCATGTAGCGTGTCTGTGTTTTCATTCCTATGGTGATAGATAGCTAAAATCACAGCACATGAAGTGACTATGGCACTCTCTCTCACACTTTATAATATAATAAATCTCTGTGTCTGTATTACCAGCGCACATGTTTTGATCAATCCACAAAGGATATATTGGAGATATATATCTTGATATAGCTCAATGCATAAGCATTACAATGAACCTACAAAGGGTGTGTATTTATTTGCCTTTAGATGTAAGAGTTATGACTGTGTTCCAAGTGGTGAGCAAACATTTATTCACATTGGGTGACCAAAGCTGTGTGGCTCCTCACACCGAATCCCTGCTGCCTTCATTCGCTGCTTAAGAATACTTTACTCTCTTTGCAGAAGATAAAGATTTTGAAGAGACACATACTAGTTTTGAAAGACAACCAAGAAATATAATTAAATCCAACCCACAGCTCTGGCAGATTGGAAATCATTGTCTTCTGTTGCCTAGACTCTCGTCTGCTTTATTTCCATATTGGCACTCAAGTCATTAGACAGTGATCCAGCAATATACCTTCTCTGTCATTTTCACACGCCATTAAATCTTTTGATTTCTGCTGATATTTTCCCCAGAAGTATGAGTATCTTGAGGCTGACCCAAGGGTGACTAAGAGCTGTCTCCATTGCAAGCACAGCCTCCAAACAGAGTGGGAACGCCCTCAAACTATTCGTTTAATCAAAGAACAGATTGCGATTATTGTAGGAAATAAGAAAAACATGTAAAATATGATATCTTGAAGGTAGTTCCATTTATATCAGTGTGATTTGATTTTAGGTTGACTTCTAATATCTTTGAAGCTTGCATTCTAAAAGTAACTTGCTTTACTTAAACTGAACAATGTTCCCATCCTTCATTGCACCCAAACATTTCATCAGTGGTGGGCTTTCTGTTTACTTTCCATCAATAGTCCTATCAGTTTAACATACAGCATGAAAGCAATGACTCTGCTTTAGTCAACAGAGCAAAACTAGGAAAATGACATGATAGAAGAAATTAATACATTTTTGATGTTACATATTTGTAGATATTTTTGGCTTTTCCAACCAAAGAAATGCATTCTTTTTGTTCTAGTAGGATATCAAAACATAATAAATATCTCATATGCCAAAAACTCACAGTGATCTCTGTGGAAAATATAACACATCATAAATATTGTCTTTTGATGAAACTAGATAGCAGTTATTTGTCTTTGGCCAAAGGCATAGCCTAAGAAGACTATAGTGATGGGGATACTTATTCCTTAAAATATTTGAATTGGCAAAATCCTAACAAACGTACAAGCAGGCACAATGGCACACACACTGCTTTTAGAGAGAGCTGCTCTTTCACACCTGGTTACCAAGTCAACATTTACTCTCTACGCTAGCAAACTCGTTCAGTTGTAAGGGGCAGAAGAACAGTGATTGGGTTTAATTGCAATGAAATTTTGGTTAAAAGAAAACCAATAATGTGTTTGGTCCAGATTTTCTTGTTTAAAAGACAAATGGAACATTTCTTAGAGAAAGTCATCAACATTAATAGGCAATTTTCAGTCCCTAATGTGAAATCTCTATATAAATTAATCAAACAATAAGAACTGGTGTGGGACACTAGGAAGGATAATGGGAAGGGACTGAGGAAGCCTAACTCTGGCCATATCTCTGCCACTAATTATGTGGCCTAGGGCAAGTTCCTTGATTTTGTTGATAAACACCAAGTACTGCTGCATTTGGTAAATGTTCCTTACTCCTGTAAGGAATTCCCTCTTTTATCTTGTTACGTTTTGACCACCACATGTGCCTGATTTAAAGCACAGCCTGTCTTTCACGTTTCTCACCATGAACACTTGCCCTTCTGGTTCTAATGCTGTCTTCACACCTCTGCCATGAAATAATTATTTTTTTATTTTATTTTTCCATTCAATTATTTACACTTCCTTTCCTCCTCCCAATCCCTTCCTGCTCCCTTATACCTCCTTCTCCCTCTCCCACCCTGCTTGCTTGAGAGAGGGCAGGAATCCTGCTCTGTGAGAAGGCCAAGGCCCTCCCCCATACATCCAGGTCTAGAGAGCTGTGCTTGCATACAGACTAGGGTCACAAGAAGCCAGAACATGCCATAAAAACAAGTCCCAGTGCCTTTATCAATGGCTTCTCAGTCAGCCCCCATTGTCAGCCACAATCAGAGAGTCCGGTTTGATCATATGCTCATTCAGATCTGGTCCAGCTGGATTTGGTGATCTCCCATTAGAACAGGCACACTGTCCCAGTTGGTGGACCAACCCTTCGCGGTCCTGACTTCCATGATTGTCTTCTCCCTCCTTCTGCCTTTCAACTGGGCCTTGGGAGCCCAGTCCATTGCTCTGATGATGGTCTCTGTCTCTATCTCCATCAGTCGCCGGACGAAGATTCTATGATGATATTTGAGATAATCATCAGCGTGATAGTGGGGCAAGGACAGTTCAGGCACCCTCTCCTCTGCTGCCCAAGGACCTAACTGTGGACATCCCATGGACATCTGGGATCCCCTCTACAGCCAAGCCTCTTGCCAACTCTAAAATGGATCCCTTAATGTAGATATCTTCTTCCCTGCTCCTATATCTGCCCTTCCTCCACCTCCACCCTCCCACTTCCCCAAGCTGTTGTCAGTCCTTCTCTTCTCCCTTCCCTCTCCCTCTCTCCCCTTTTCCCCAACCTTACTCCCCCAGACCCCCTCCCCCATGCTCACAACTTTTGTCTGGCAATCTTGTTTGCTTCCAATTTCTAGGAGGATCTATATAAGTTTTTCTTTGGGTTCACCTTGTTATTTGGCTTCTCTGGGCTTGTGAACTATAGGCTTAATGACCTTGGTTTATGGCTAGAGTCCAGTAATGAGTGAGTACATACCATATTCCTCTTTTTGGGTCTGGGTTATCTCACTCAGGATAGTGTTTTCTATTTCCATCCATTTGCATGCAAAATTCAATATGTCATTGTTTTTTACTGCTGAGTACTACTCTAATGCGTATATATTCCACACTTTCTTTATCCATTCTTCCATTGAGGGGCATCTAGGTTGTTTCCAGGTTCTGGCTACTACAAATAAAGAACTCAAGAAACTAGATTTTAAAATTCGAATTAACCCACTTAAAAAATGGGGCACTGAACTGAACAGAGAATTCTCAACTGAAAATGTTCAAATGGCCAAGAGACACTTAAGGTCATGTTCAACTTCCTTAGCAATCAAAGAAATGCAAATCAAAACAACTTTGAGATACCATCTTACACCTGTCAGAGTGGCTAAACCCAAAAACACCAACGATTGCCTTTGCTGGAAAGGATGTGGAGTAAGAGGAACACTCATCCATTGCTGGCGGGAATGCAAACTTGTGCAACCACTTTGGAAATCAGTGTGGTGGTTTCTCAGGAAATTTGGAATCAACCTACCTCAGGATCCAGCAATATCACTCTTGGGAATATACCCAAGAGATGCCCAATCATACTACAAAAGCATTTGTTCAACTATATTCATGGCAGCATTATTTGAAATAATTATTTTTTACATCAATATTTCCTTAGACTAAACCTATCATTCAACACTGTTTATATTAACGCTTTTGGTTGGTTGACTGGCTATAGTTGGGGACTTGCACATGTTAGGCACATATTCTATTGTTGCCTTACATCCAAGTTTCTGTCTATAATATTTTTTATTCATTTTACTTAGAAGAAATCCCATCATAAACAGCATGGAACAACAGGTAATGGTATGGTATGTGCCCTGTTAGAAATGTCTAAAAAGAATGTGGATTGAGGTTCAGGATCATTAGTGTCTCCACGGTTAGTCTTTTGGTACTGGGGTTAGCAATGCATAGACTACATTATGGAAAATTTGAAAATTGATTCCTTAGATTACTGATAATTTCTGCTGTCTTAAGTTTTACAAGGAATATCATATATAACAGTTTTTGAGAGAAATGTAATTCTCAAGTATAGTTAAAATTGCACACATATGAGTTCTATTCTTTATCAAATTATTTTTTCCTTTTAACTGTATGAATAATGATACTGTCTCAGACAAAATTTTCAGATAATGGAAACAAAATATACAAATGAACTTAGAGTGAGACTCAGAAAATTGTTTATAGAATTTAGGTTAGTCATCGCTAAAGGTTATTCTACATTTCATGAAGTACTAACTCGCCCTCTCTTTCTCTCCTCTCTCTCTCCACTCTTGCTTTCTCTCTCTTCTCTCTCCTTTTCTAATTTCTACTTTATTGTTTCGACTAATGAATGGAAGAAACAGAACTAAATTCTACTTATTTTTCTAAGTCTCATAGAAATTTTGCTAACCCTATCATGTAGCTTCTGACTGATTTACTTATTCATTTATTCAACAAATGCCTACATTTCAGATTTTATTATCAACATTAGAATATGACAGTGAGGGCCTAGAGCTAAAGACCACTTGCACAGTCATGAAGAATGGAGTGTTCATGGATGCTAAATACGCAGTAAATTGGATATCCAGTGCATTTTTGTAACCCCAGCTTTAAGGGAGTAGAGATGGAAGTATCTCTGCAATTTGTGGATTATTCCTAAAAAGCTGAAATCCCACAGTCTGGAAGACACCCTCTGCTGTGGGAGCTCCTTTGGCCAAAAGCCTTTAACAAACCACGCCCAAGTGGGTTGGTCTCTTAAAGGCTATTGGTCAAAAGAGCTCCCGCAGCCACTCTCCCTGAAAGGAATAGGAAGAAAATAATAGAACACAAACCCACATTCAGATACTTTCACCACATACACAGGGAGAGAAATACATAAATGAACACACACCTAAATAAATATATTAAAATAGGATATAACAATGAGTAAAATGTACAACAGTTCTCATAAATTAAAATTTGATATGTATCGTATTGTTGTACTTTATATGGTACACATATGTTTGTGTGTGCGTGTAAGTCCATGTATGTGTTCATGTGTATAGAATTATAAGTACTATGGGGAGAGAAAATAATATGTTGAAATGTATAAAGATTGTAGAGATGAAGGATGTGCTGGTTAGTTTTATGTCAACTTGGCAGAAACTTGGATAATTAGAGAGGAGGGAACCTTGACTGAATAAAAAGCTTCTATAAGATCTGGCTGTAGGAAAGTCTGTAGGGTGTTTTCTTAATTAGAGAAGGAGGAGTCCCAGCCTATTGTGTGTGTCTCATCCTTGATCTGGTTGTCCTGGGTTCTTTAAGAAAGCAGGTTGAACAAGCCATGAGAAACAATCCAATAAGCAGCACCCATCCACGGCCTCTGGATCAGCTCCCGCCTTCAGGTTCCTGCCATGTTTCAGTTTGCATCCAAGCTCCCATCGATGGTCAACAGATATGGACGTATCAGTCAAATAAAGCTTTTCATCCTAAAGTTGTTTTGGTCATGGCGTTTCATCACCGCCGCAATAGGGACCCCAACTAAGTAAGACGAAGGATTGAAACTTGGAAATGAAATAGTCTGGCCCTGCCACAGACTCCGATGTTTGAGGACAGAATGTAACCGAGTGAGAGTGCTTTATATGTCTAGACAGAAAAGTGTGTACGAAGAGAGTGCCAGGCAGAGAAACCATGACATGTACGCTCTGAATGAGAGGGAGCCCGGGGCGTTCAGACGACATGTCAGAAGCCGCTGAAATAGAGCTGTATGAGAAAAGACTATGGAAACCGCGGTCGGGGCAGGATACCTCCGTGCCTTGCTGGGACTCTGTGAGTGATGTGAGCTCTTGGAGGACTTTGAACAGAGGAGTGCCATGTTCTAACTCCATCTTTAGAAGCTTCACTCTGCCTTCTGGGTTAGGGATTAAGAGTCGGGGGGGGGGCGGTTCAGGGCAAAGGTGACTGAGTGAGTGAGCTGTTGCGATATTTAAAAGAATGGTGAGTGGTTGCAGTAATGGCACCTGGTTATGGTAGGCTGAGGTGCTGATTCCTTTTTATTGATTTGTGTTGCTGAGGATCACCTCGGGGCCACATGCCTTCAAGGCAAGCACTCTCATGTTGAACTGTATCTGAAACCCTTTGGCTTTAATTCTGATGGGAGCTTATAGGATTTTCCGGTGGCTTCGGTGTTGAGTATAAGAGAAAAGCAAAGTCCCCTTTTGGCTAAACTTTAAAAAATGGATGTTCATGAGAAATGATGGTAAAGAAAGCTCTGAACATATATGTAAATTCAACCAAATGTTTGTAGCATGGTACTGATGTCTCTGAAGACATTAGTAAGAACACGTAAATTTAAATTAATGTGATCATATTAAGAAAAGAAATGACATATCACATACACATACACACACAGTCATTAACTAAAGCTTATTTTGCATTACATTAGCAACATGTTTTTTTATATATAGGACAATAACGACCTTTATTTTATGAGCTATGAATGATGGTTTATTTGCCTTTCCTGGCTTCGCTCTTTCTCAGATAGAACTCCAGCTCCTTGCCTTCTAGAACATAGCCCTCTGCTCTTCCATACTGGCCTAGTCTTGAGGCAGTACAGGCAAGAAATCTACCATGATGGAGCTGATCCTCCAGAAGATACGACTGCTGATTTTGGTGTTCTTCCTTTCATCATATTTCTTTTGAATTTTCTTTGGTCATTTTTTGTTTTAAAGCTCTTCCTCCTCAGGAGTCAGCTCGACCCCTTTCTTGTGACCCATGGCAGGGCAAAGCGCGGCTTGCACTACTGTGTTACACTGTGCTGTCCAATGCACTGTGCAGTTCTTCCCCAGGGCTTTGCTGCAGCCCAGCTTGCTATTGGATGCACTGGAGACAGCATCAGAGATCCCTGTTTTGCAAGCACAATATTCAGAGTCCCAGAAAAATTCCCCACGTTCAATCTTAGGGCTTTGTACTTTTTACTGCCTACTTGAACTCAGACTGTGTATACACACACACACACACACACACACACACAATGAGATCCAATTCTTAGTGTTTGCAGAAGGCTGTTCTAGCTCATATAATACTCCTGCTACTTCTGGTAGGTCTTTCTCTTACCTCAGGTCTTGGGAAGCTTCTGCTAGTAGTCCTAAGAGACGCCCATCACTCGGAGCTGGCTGGAAATAGCAATGTCCTGGTTTACAGACGCTATAAAAACCTGGTAGAAACCATACAGGAGATTTTTTAATTGGACCTTCTCTCAAGCTGATCATAAGTAAAGATGACACCGGCACCCTGATGATGAGTTTCCACTACCAGACAGCTACTTACTCGCAAGGGCAAGTAGTTGCCACTCTACAGTACATGTTATTAAGTCTCTAGACTCACTTAAGAGTATTAAATGCATTTTCAGTTTTAAATGATTTTATTTCAGATAGTTTTATTTTATAATCTTATCATAAGATCATCTTATCATAAGAGATCAGCATTTGAATGCACGTATATAAGTAATGTCCTGTCAAGAAAGAAGGAATTTTAGGAGGCAGAGAAAAAAATTGAATGTGTTTTAACTTTTTATGGTGGTTTTTATATTTAAGAAATGTACAATATACCATATGTTGTATCCTAGTGAATTTATCACTTTAGAACTTTAACCTAATCTATACAGGACATTTTGAGTGACAAGTTAGGAAGATTTTAAATATCATAACAATTTAAAACCCATGATGCAAGTACCATTAAGGAGAAATATCAACTGGTAAAGTACCTGATTCATCAGGTCCAGTGTTAAATTTTCAGTACCCATGTAAAAGACTGGACATGGTGGCACACTTTAATCCCAGCACTGAACTGGGAGATAAGAGAATCCCTGGGGTTCCCTGACTGACCAATCAGTTAAGTCTAATTAGTGAGATGCAAGCCAGTGAGAGACCTTGTTGAAGAAAATAACAACACAAGATTAATGGGCTAAAGAGATAGCTCGGAATTTAAGAGCATTTACTGTTCTTGTTGAGGACCAGGTTCTGTCCCAGTACGACATGGTAGCTTACAACCATTGCTTAACTCCATTTGCAGGAGATCCATCCCTTCCCTGGCGTCTGCAGGCACCAGGAAAGCATGCAGTTCACTTACATTAAAGCAAGCAAAACATTCAAATTTATGGAACAAAAAAACAAATCTTAAACGAAAAGCAAGGTTGGCGGCTTCTGAAGTATCATGTCAGAGGTTGTCCCCTGACTTCCACGCAAACGTGCATTAATATGCTTATACTTCTTCATACATACAAACAGGCACATGTAGGCAGCATAATTTCTAGTTATGATAATGAATGACATGCCTGCTGAGGTTGTATAACACATATAGTAATCCATATAATTCAGCATCTATAGTCTAGCTACAATATTATTAAAACACCCAAGGTTTTACAGCTATGTGGATTGATCAGACAATAATCATTTGAAGGGGATATAGTAATATGCTTTTGTAAATGATCAAATCAGATAATTGTAATGCCATGTTTTTTGTGTCATGGTAAGAATGTTAGAAAAATCATCTTTAGTATGATTCAGACCAGATTTTAGGCTGTCAAAAGCAAAGCACTACTACTCTCATTAGCTAATAAAAAACTGACAGAAAGCAAAGTTGTTTGAGGGCCCAAGGTATGTGAAATGGCAAAACTTAGTTGACATGAAGTCAGTGTACATATATAATTTTATATATTTATACATTATCTTTCAGATAACAAATTCATCTTAAAATGAATCAGGACACGTTTACTCTCATTCCGTTCTGTGTTACTAGCCTGGGTTCTTATTTTGGAAATTTTTTAGCAGATGCCTCCATTGTGATGGTAGTATCTCAGCCAAGATCTTGTCAGGTGGAAGATGATGGGAAAGACACTGTCATCAACCAGACACAGTACTCAGTGCTTTTCCAATGCCATCTCAGCCCTGGGCTAAAAGAACTGCAGACATTATTCATTCTGCCCCTGTGTGTCCATATTGAACGTATCTGACCCCAGCTGGTGCCATCTTATGGGGAAATATAGAACAAAGGGATTCCTATGCTTTCTTCAGATAAGCCTTTTGCTTGAACTATGGCAGTAAGTACAGGTTTGATCATCATTTTTATGTTTTCTGCATTAAATCAGCCACTCTAGGACCTCTAAACTTATCTCTCTCCAGCTCATCTGATTCCTTGGCAAACAGTGCTTCAGTCTCCACACAAAGTACTGGCTCAGGTTTTATATTATCTTAGCTAAAAATATGTATGTTTAAATTACCTAATATACTTTATTTATTTTAGTGAAACTGTTAGTTAAACCTGTAGATGAAAGGGATCTGAACTCAGCTAGTAGTTATTAGTAAGAAAGTCAAATTCACAGTTCTTTGTGGTTAGACTGAGAACGAGAGGTCTTTTGAAATTCTAGAAGTAAAGAATCAGGCACAAGGTGAATTTATATCAACCAAAGTGAAAACAGAGGAGCAACAATATAGACACACGGTCTACTGACATGTACGCTGGGCACCAGGGATGATTTTTATCCTGAATCAGGAGACATGGAACTAATTCAGATTCTTAGTTCCTAGGAAAAGTCCCAGATATGAGATGATGATTTGGAGAAGTGAGCTACATCACAGGGGCAATGTTTGAACAATGGCTGTTAACGAGACAGCTGAGGAGACAGTTCAAAGTGCTGGCAGTGAGGATGGAAGTCACAAGCCTAAAGAACTAGTTTATGAGTGAACAGAAGGGACCAGTGGTAGCTGGGAACCATGGTCACTTTTCTCCACAGGCATTTGTCTCATGGACTTTCAGTAAATCAAATAATATAACATGGAGTTTCAATTATAAAGACATTTATTTCGGTAATTCTCATGACAGCTCCGAGCTATATGATTTTTCAAAATCTAACTGTCAAGAGCATAAGTAAGTAATCATTCTTTTGCCCTGGCCCCATTCCGATGTCTGTTCTTCCAACAAGTGTTCTATAGGATATTGAAGCATATTAGGCAGCTCAAAATTAAGGTATTAGTCACTAAAGGGTTCCTCTTTTCCTAATTCTAACTGAAGTGGCATCATGATTATCATACCTCAAAATCAGATTTGTCATCTCTTGTGTTTTAAACAAATAATTAGTAAGTAAATTAAAATTAATTTTAAGAACATTAAAATTCAATGAATGTAGCAGCATATCTTCAAGTCTACTTAACATGTTCTTCTGGGGAAATTTTAGTAATTTCTTGCTTCTCCAATATTTTGATAATTGGCATCAGCATATTTAATTTCTAAGTTAAAGTACTTTTTGATTCTAAGTATCATAAAACACATATAATGCTAGTACTAAATAATTATACAATTATAAGGCAGTTTGGATGAGGATAACAATAAAGTATTATGTATTACTGTTTAAGAAGTAGTCAATAGGATATCCCAAAGTCCCAGTTTGTGGGGGAATAAGAGAGTGTCTGGAAAGGTGACTTCAGTTTTAACATTGGAAAGGTTCCTTACAAATAGGATTGTGTCATCTACCCTCTTAAATATCCAGAGGCTCAAAGTTTGATGTTCATTGTGGGGAGGGGAAAAGGGAGAGATAAGATATTATTTGTTCCTCAACATCCATACTTCCTCTTTTGAGATAATAGAGATCTGATATCCTGGTTAGAAACAAACTGAAGAAAAAATGCCTTCAACCTGTTTCCTGGTGCTCTGTGGCTATGTTATTGTATGCTGGCCAAGGAGAAGTGGGCAGCGTTGGTCTGTAAAGTTCCTCATTCTTTACAAGGGGCCTGCTTTCTCACCATTGTTTCTGCTCTCTCTTGGGTGAGTCACACTGAAAGAGCTGTTGTGTGAGACAGAATAACTCTGCTTTTGTTCTGAGTGCTTTGTGCCGAAATTTTAATGTAACCTAAAAGAAAGGTTTGCCACTCTTAGGATCTTTTATTCGGAAGTTCTTGATCCAGGACTGTTTCTCATTCTGATGCTCTTTAGGCCTATACATGTGAACATTGTCTCCACCTTCTTTGGTGGGTGTTATATTAATTCAACATTATATATGCCACTAAATCAGTTTTTCATTTGTGTTAAAGATAAATTTAGTTTTTTTTTTCTCTTAGCAACACTTGTGTCTGACTGGGGAGATGGTTAATGGTTAAAGTGCTGGCTGTGTGAGTTCAATTTTGCATCCCCAGAATTCCAATAATGCCAAAGGGCCAGATGGGCAAAGAACCCAACTTATAAGTTTAGGTTCAAACTAAGACATAAGGCATCCTCAGAGCAAGCTGTCTAGGGTGAGTTTTGAGTTTGACTGAGTGATACTGTTTCTTTAAGTATGGTGAAAAAACACCCCGGGACAATTCTTAACATCAACCTCAGCTTCTACATGCAAACGCACTCACACACATCACTTCCACACTCATACAAATATGCATACACACACACACACACACACATACACCATATGTATGTGAACACTAATGTATACACACATATGAAAAATAGAAAAAGAAAAAATTTATTTTGTAGAGTGGCTGAATTATTTAGTCTTTCAATATTCTTTTTGGTGTGAATTTATCTTTCCACATCTCCAGTATCATTATGCCTTTGCATATAGTTGCTTTATTTTGATAGATTTGGTAAAGGGAATGAACTAAATAAATAATTATAAGGCAGCAATAGAAACAATTTGGATGTCTTTAGGATAAAAATGTGAACAATGACATGGTAGGTAGATTTTTGGTAAACAACAATGGAGAAAAATAAATAAAGGTTATTGGTAAATAAAAGAAGAAATTGTGAACTGATTTACACAGAAATTTTCTGCCAGTTTTGTATGCCATCAAGGCAGAGAACTTCTTCATTTGACTCTACATCCTTTTCTGAAACCAAGAAACAAGATCACAATCCCCTCAAATCTGGCGCTCAGTGCAGAGAGTGGGAAACGTACAAAAGGTACTTTTGATTCCTAAGTCACAGGGTAAGACTTGACCCTGATCTGTCCTGGCTTTCCTCCAAACAGTGGTGATGTGAGAGCCGAACAATACCCGGGTTCAACGAGAACTCATTCTGTTCCTGTTACAGCCTCTTGCCTCAAAAATGTCCTAGGTCTGGAATTCTGAAATTGCTCATCCCCTGAGGAGTGATACAGGACATCAGAGGGCTACTCCAGTTATAGCTAGAGAAGATTAAGAATTCTACTGCCACCATCTCCATAAGTGGAGAAAAATGTTTTCCTTAAAAGTGTAATTTCTATTTTGAGCCTTTGTTTTCTGCAATACAGAGACAATGGTCTTGTTAGTTAATCATTTGGGTGGTTTTCATTAAGTCTATTTCAAAATTTCCTCTGCCCCCCATTTCCCTAGACAGATATGGGTTCATAAAGGCATACCTGAAGTGATGGCCTGCAGTAACCAATGGACAAGGGCTCAAGCAGCATTTGTATATCGTGTTTCCTGTCCTACTGACACCCCTTCTGTGTAGGTTACTAGCATCTGAATTAGCATTTGTAGAGATCACCCTAAAATTAATAAGGCTAGATGCAAGTTCTCTTACTGCACCTGTGAGAATACAACGTTGTCTTCTCTTCCCTTTGACGGAGTATAGTTTAATTCATAAGTTGTCCTCAGCTCCCACCACTCAACAAGATACCATGAACTTGTGACTCCATCTTGGGGCCACCTTAGTTTATCTTGTTTGACTATGGATGAACTGATTTCCACTTCTGCCCCTCCAAACACACACACATACAGAGAGAAAAAGAACAAATTTGGTGCTCTGGCTCTCTCCAAACTATACCTCAGTCACATATAACCCTTATTTTACATGTAAAAAATAGCACACCTGCTCTAATTGTAGCGTTTCGTTTCAAGAGAGAATGGAATCTGATTAATCAGTTAATATTTCATCTTTTTTCTTTTTCTTTTAGTTTTTCAAGCAAGGTTTCTCTGTTTCCCTGGCTAATCTGTAACTTGTTTACTCATTTTGTAGACCAGGCTGACATCTAACTCACAGAGATCCTGCTGACTTTTCCTTCTGAGTGCTAGGAAGCAAGGTGTATATCACACCACTGCCTGGCCACAAGTTAAGATTTCTGTTTTACCATTAATAAAAAGTTGGCTGTTGAATACTGAAACTCCAGAATTATCATTAATATCATTAGTATTTCTATTAATTTTAACTTCCTTTTATGTTTCTGAGGAACTCCTTTTCCCTCTGGCAGGGGAGGCACAGATCCAGTTTGAGTCGGAGAAACGTGACCGGTTACACCAGGAATTGGTTAGCTCAGAGATCTCCATTGCTGCTTCGTGTAATATTCACTGAGAGCATTTCCTACTATGATCGATGCTCTGTAATAAATATGTCATGTTTGGATACTGCTCTGAGGACCATCACTGTGCACTTCCTGCCCCAAAGACCTTGGTGATCAGCACTCTCCTTTCTCCATACAAAACACGCGAAGTTTCTGACACAGATAAATATATAGAACAGGGCTTATTTTTATCATACTCCTTTGTATTATTCCCATCATCCTCTGGTTCTCCTCCTGTAAAAATAAATTAGATTAAATTCAGACTTATTCCATAAATGGAAAGCTGAAATTCATATTGCTTCTCAGTAGATAATGAAATCTAAATATAGGCGGAATTTGCATTCCAAGGGCATTTTTTTTTTTTTTTTGTAATCAAGAAACCTTAGGCTCCTGGGAGTAAAGAGGTACATAGCACCTAAACGATTATATTTCAGGGGCCATCATGGCATTGTACTGACGCTATTCTTGGAGAGTACTTAAGAGTAGCCCTCGTCACTGGGAGGGGACACTAACCATATCTGTTGAGCTTGTCTGTATACACACACATGCACATACACACAGAGAGACACACACAGACACAGTCAGACACAGACAAACAGACAGACACACACACACACACACAATTTAGGAGAGAATTATGACCTTACTTGTATTTGATTGAAAGCCTGAATAAGATTTGGATTGCAAATATTTTGCTTTGTCATATGTGTATATACATACACACCCAAACGCATACACACTCACCTCACTCCTTAAATACTTGTATAGCAATAGTTATTTGACACTGAAAATATAAAACAAAAAAATAAGAATAGACTTACAACCTAGTTAATCCTAAATTCACAAAATATGAAAACGACATTAGAGAGAAGGGTGTACCCAGTAAGCTAGATTAAGGGGTGGTTTTAATTAGAAGTATTAATTAAATAAGTTTAATTAGAGGTAAAAGCAATATTAAAATATATGACCTCTAATATTTTTTCTTTTCCTTGCTTTTGGCAAAATGCTTATTATCCAAACTGTAGAGTTGCAAGCAGTAATTGGTATTAGCTTTAGCTTGCTCCAATCTAGTTTAGCTTTAATTAAATTGAAAATCAATAGTTAAAATAACTATGAAAATTGGCCAATTTGGGAACAAATTTTATTCTCTTCTAGAATAATTAATTTATGAAACTAACTGTGTATTAATTTTGTCTCCTAGACTTTAAAATATTTTAAATATTGTTTGCATGTTACCTAGCAGCAGAAACATTTTAGTTGTGTAGACATATGTTTTTTTGAGAGTCAACGACCTCATCATGTTGAATTTATTTTTACTATATTTAGTTTTGCACATGTTTCTGTGTGTGGACATATGGAAATGAGTGTAGGCACCTGCAGAGGTCACAAGTGTCAGATTCTCTAGGGTTGAAGTTACTGGCAGTTGTGAGTCACCTGACATGGATTTGGGAAATGAACTCGTGTCCACCCGTCCACCACAAGAGTGGTGTATGCTCTTAACCTTTGAGCCACTCTTCAACTCCAACTTCATAATATTGAAATTTTAAAAAAAGCAAAATTAATTATTCCATAGTAAAGACTGAGAACATCCAGTCAAGAATATTTCTACATAAGGATGGAGTCTTCATATAGAACCTTAAGTATGAGTGTATTGAAATACTACATAATGCCATTCCCTAATAGGTTAAGTTGTAAACCAGAAGGTCTTAGAGCTTTTGGGCAGTAAAAGCCAATTCCGCAACAATTCTAAAGATCTACAGAAGTTTAAGGAGCTCAATATAATGATTTTGTCCTTTCTTGTGTAGATCTATGTTCATTACAAAGGCAAGGTCACCTGATATGGCCTCAAGGAATTATATCAGACTGGTTAGAGGAGCCACAGCACAACTGAGGCTGACAACTTTATTGAGAGCAATCAACTTTTTTATACTTTTATTAGAAACAGAATATAATGGCAATTACGAGGATCAATAGAGTTGTAGTTGCCAGGAGACAATGAGGTTTGTAAGCTATACAGGACACATGAGATTAATGTCCAAGACCAAGTGTCTTCTCAAGATCCCATGCTTCCTTGACTTCCAAGGAAACATACAGGGAAGAAACTCAAAGCAGCTTGGATGTCTCAGTGCCCGAGGGAGTGCCCCAGTCTCTCAGGAACTGCGAGGCACACAATGCCCCAGGGGCCATGGACTCTAACCTGACAAACCTACAGGAGGCACGCGTCTCAAGGCCTCTAGGCCAGGACAATTCCGTGATTCCCTCCATACTTAAAGGAAATTTCATTTCTCCAAATTCGAAAAAGCAGAAGGAACAAATGACTATTTATGGTGCCTGTTAGCATATCAAAGCAAATCCTGGTCTTCAAGTTTCTTCAGTATCACCCACTATACCTTTCAAAGTTCCTGCTAGAATCCTAGCTTTTCTGAGCATTTTCCATCTCCTCTCTTACCCTAAATGTTCTCCAGTTGAGGAGCTTCCCTTCGTCAGCTATGCATTCTCCTTATAACCTTGCTAGTGGGCTGTGCTCTATGCTCTCATTGTTTTCTACCTCTCTGCTTCTGCTTCTCTGATGACTAGGTCTAGTCTATTGGCTGTGTTAGGTCTACTACTTCCTCTCTTTGCTTTGGATTCTTCCAGATTTCTCTGTTTTCTCTCTCATATCTATAAAACAAACAAACAAACAAAACAAAGACAAACAAACAAAAAGTCCTTCTCCTTAAACATACTATGAAGAGCAGCATGTCATCACTTCAGACAATAATCTGCTATTTAGGCCATATGTAACTGAAACTCATTTCTGAGTGAGATTTGCCTTAAATGCAAAGGCCCTTGGATTCCCTTTCTAGACAGCTACAACTGCCTCTCCTTTACGCATCAGTCTGTTGCCAGTTCCAGTGTTTCAGCGGCCACCACACCTCACATATTACTGGGTAAATACAGATCTTAGAGAGGATCTCAAGCAAACATTGATTACTTGTGAATCATAGTCTGCTAAATTTTGCAACTGCTCTAGGAAGCCAAGGTTTCTCAAGTATTTCTCCAGACAGCTCCAGGCTGATTCTGAGTCAAACTGTTATACTCTTCAAATCATATTAAAAATTTCAAAAATGTTCTATATGTGTTCAAAGTCCACTGAAAACACACATAACGATTCTGTGGCTCCCTGCGAGCCAGAGAAGATGCCGTTGTAACAGACGGTAGGTTCTGGCAATGGTACTGTTCCACTAACCAGACTTTACTGTCTTGGTTTTAAACTGTAGGCCTCCTTGGCTGGTACTTAGTAAATATCTAAAGTATAGTATTCAGTTTTTTTAGGGTAGATATTTGTATCAATCTGCATACAGATACAGGCCAGGGAGTCTCTGAGAAATGCTGTTCTGCATTTCCTGCCAGTTTCTCAGGTCTTAGTTCCTTGGTCTGATTACAGAGATAATAGTGCATTAATAGTAGGGAAAGAAATGACTTGAGTTCAACTGTCGAAAAAAATTAATTTGGTAGGGATTATTTTTGTTCTCGGTATTTTAGACTTGTCCAGCACTCCCTCTTTGTTGTAAGTTCCCAGGTTGGCTATTGGAGTGTTAAATTAGCCACAGACCGAGGTCAGACAAATGGATGCACTTGTGGTCCAGTAAATCTCTATTTCTTACAAGAGAAGCCACACAGATGGGAGCAAGAGCTAGAGTCTGCCCATCCTGTGGTACTAATTACCCACAGAATATGCATATTTTATTCAAAAGAGAATCTCTGTTTATTGCTCAATTACTATGTTATAATTAAACAAATGAGTATTATGACTATAATTATGTTCATTATAACCACAGGTTTTCACATTAATTTAGATTTTTGGGGGGCAGATCTCATGTGAAATTGAATTCATATTTATGAAGACTTGTTAAATAAAATTGATACTCTGAAAGGCTATTTTTTTTCCAATATCGCATCTTTGGAAAACAGAAGAAAGCCGTATAGGACTCCATGGCCGACATCCGCAGTGTTAGACTTCCCGAGGAAGTAAGTTAGATGCAGCACTACCAGAGGGGCTGCCATGTCAGCTCCATGACCAAGTAGGAGCTGGTGACTCTAGTTTACTGTGATAATAAAGTCGTCCATTTTGATCTTTGATTCTCTGTAAACTGGGGATCTCTGGAGCCGATAAACTTTCCTTACCTAAGTTTTAAGTCTTTGAGTTTTAGAGACAGTTTTATTATATGTTGGGCTATTTATTAATGATGCTGTGGCACATTAATAATTTGTTCATTTAATGAGACATAATTGGAGTCAGAAAGGATAAAAATGTGTCTTTTGGGGTTCTCAATGGGAAAAATTCGCAGTGGGGAAAGCTTTAGTGGCTTCTCAATAGATGAGGGTCTTTAAAGACATCTCATTGAAGTATTCTGTAGGATGTCTGAAAGGATTTCGCTTGTGTATTTGTAGTATGTGTGTCATACACGTGTGGGTGGAGGTGAGTGGCCCACAGGAATGTTTGGAGGTCAGAGGGCAGCCTCTGGAGTTAGGCCTTCTACAGGATTGGAGTAGAGGCCCCACTTTTTCACCTCTGTACATCCCAGGCTGCGTGTCTGGGAACCTTCTGAAAAGTTCCCTGTCTCTCATGGGATGACAGACACATGCCGATGCATCTAGCTTTATGTTGCCAATATTGTTCCGAACTCTGGTCCTCATTGATGTGTGGCTAGTACTTTATCTCCTTTGCTCTGAAAATGTTTCAATGGGCTCTACAAATGATCTTAGTTCGAGTTTGTTTCTATATATTAGCTAGAAAACTACACCAATAATGTAGCTATATAAATTTATATTTCAAACTAAAAACTATCTATCATGTAGGAAAAATGTGTATGGATACATAACTAATGAATTACTTTAATTGGAAGAATAAGTAGATCTTTATGAGTAGCTATTTACTACACAAGTTTTGTTGAATGAGTAGGCATGCAATACAAAAATCTTACACAAAATTTTATTTCTTTGACATGATTTATATTTTTTGTAATATCCCTGAAGCCGTTGGTGAATAACTATCAGATATTTAACAATATAGGCTGATTTTTCAATATGTATTGTTATACTTATCAAACTATATACAATTTTATATGGCGAAATTGTTTTTTTTATACCAGTAAAATAACATTTTGGCACATTGCAATGACGTTAGACTCTGTATTCTCTTAGAAGAAAAGAGCTTCTGCACAAATTTCCCTGTGTGTATTTCAGGGCATTCTGATTAATACTACATCTTAGAAGTATGTATCTGAGGTTTCCCACTGATTCAGGTGTGGCCCATGGAAACTTAAATGTTCACGACAACACCCCGACACTGGGGCACTGCTTCTCTTTTTCTGCTGTGTCGCTGCTTTTACTGCTAATGCAAGAGCAATGGTAGCAAACTCCTGGGTCCCCCCAAAGGGGTCACTACAGGGTCACAGCCCCTGAGAGAACAGCTGAGATCTTTCTTGGTAACAGCTATAGAAAACCTTTCTTCGGGCTTGATATTCCTGGTTCTACTTTTAACTGGTATTTTCTGATAATTAGAAAACTCGTAGAAAAATAATTAAAATAATCTCCATCCACACGTTCAGAACGATGAAGGCACAGCACTGACAGAACAGGAAATGAGAGTCTCCAATGGGATCTAAGGCCAGAGCAAGCATTACAGAGTAGCGACCAGTTTAAGATGGAGCCAGTGCCTCGGATTCCTTCCTTGCCCCCAAGTCAAAGCAGTCTGGAATAATAACTGAAATGACAATTGCTAGCTCTTGGGTCACTGTTCTTGTTTTTATTCCAGCATCCGGTTGCTGCTTCTCCTTCCTCATAAACTCTACCGTCATTCTGACAAAGGTCAAGCAATCATAGCCTGTCCCTGGCGTGTTTTTAACTGGTAGCAGTTAATGTGTTTAACCAGTTGCTTTCTCATCCCAGTGACAAAAATGCTTAAGGAGAGAAGAAAAGGTTTATTTTGACTCATGGTACAAGAAATGACACTGGCCATGACAACAGGAGCAGCATGAGATAATTGGGAGGGGCCTGATCATGTTTGTTTGTAGTCTAGAAGCAGTGAGACAGGAATACTGGCAGTTGGTTAACTTGCCCTCTTTTCTCGACACTTGGGGTGGGTTTTTTTCCTTCCCTTAACCTCTCTGGAAATGTCCTTTCAGACATACCCAAAGATATATTGTCAAGGTGATCACAAATACAGTCAAGTTGGCAATGAAGATTATCATTATTCCTTGGACCGTCCCATAAACACTATGTATTGTAAGCATAGGAATAGTTAATTGTTTGAGATTTCCCTTGAGACATACACTTTGCTAAGGGAAAGAAGGGTCTTGAAGGCTAAGACATGCAAGTTAGCATCATACCATTTTCTTCCCTGAGCAAGCCTTGCCAACCATCTTTTTTTTTTTTGAAAGTAAATTTTATTAAATTATAAAAGTTTCCATTTCCGTCCCTCTTCCCAACACCCTCCCACTCCCCCCACTCCCTCCCCTCCTCCCTCTTCGTCCCTTAGGGCAGTCAGGGTTTCCTGCCCTGTGGGAAGTTCAAGTTCCTCCCCCCTCCCTCCAGGTCCAGGAAGGTGAGTATCCAAACAGACTGGATCCCCAAAATCCAGTATATGCAGAGGAAACAAGACCCAGTGTCATTGTCAATGGCTTTTCAGAAAGACTTCGGGCCAGCCACATTCAGAGAATCTGGCCAAATTCCGAGAATCTGGTTAGATCACGTCCTCGTTCAGTCCCAGTCCAACAGGCCTTGGTAAACTCTCATTAGATCCGTTCCCTTGTATCAGTGGGTGATAGCATCCCTCACAGTCCTGATTTCCTTTTTCATGTTCTTCCTCCTTCTGCTCTTCATTTGGACCTTGGGGGGCTCAGTCCGGTGCTCCAATGTGGGTCTCCGTCTGTATCACCGTCCTTTGCCAGATGAAGGATCTATGGTGATAAGCAAAATATACACCAGTATGGTTATGGGCCACGGCCGGTTCAGGCACCCTCTCCTCTGTCCAGAGAACAATCTGGGGGATCTCTCCTTGGACCTGGGATCCCATATATAATCAAGTCTCCTGTAAACCCTAAAATGACTCCCTTAGTTGAAATATATTCTTCCCTGATCCCATATTCATCCTTCCTCCCTCTCCCCCCCATCCCAGGCCACCGAGCTTTCCCCATTCCTCCCCTACTCCCTTCTCTCTAACCCTCTCCCCTTCCATCAACCCTCCCCCCCCCCCCATGCACCCGAGGTTACCTGGGACTCTTGTCTATTTCCTACCTCCTGGTGGATAGCTAAATAATCTTCATCAGGTTCATCTTCTTATTTAGCTTCTCTAGGATCACGAATAATAGGCTCTAAGACCTTTAATTATGGTTAGAATCCACTTATGAGTGAATACATACCGTGTTCCTCTTTTTGGGTCTGGCTTACCTCACTCAGTAAAGCGTTTTCTATTTCCACCCATTTGCATGCAAAATTCAAGATATCATTGTTTTTTACCGCTGAGTAAAACTCTAATGTGTATATGTTCCACACTTTTTTTAACCATTCTTCTATTGAGGGGCACCTAGGCTGTTTCCAGGTTCTGGCTATTACAATAGTTACATAGTGCTGCTATGAACATAGTTGAACAAATGCTTTTGTAGTATGTTAGGGAATCTCAAGGGTATATTCCCAAGAGTGGTATTGCTGAGTCCTGAGGGAGGTTGACTCCCAGTTTCCTGAGAAACCGCCACACTGATTTCCACAGTGGCTGCACGAGTTTGCATTCCCACCAACAATGGATGAGTGTTCCCCTCACCCCACATCCTCTCCAGCATAGGCTATCGTTGGTGTTTTTGACTTTAGCTATTCTGACAGGTGTAAGATGGTATCTCAAAGTGGTTTTGATTTGCATTTCCCTGATCGCTAAGGAGGTTGAGCATGTCCTTAAGTGTCTTCTGGCCATTCGAAGTTCATCTGTTGTGAATTCTCTGTTAAGTTCAGTACCCCATTTTTTAATTGGGTTAATTAGAGTTTTAGTGTCTAGTTTGTTGAGTTCTTCGTATATTTTGGAGATCAGACCTTTGTCTGATGAGGGATTGGTGAAGATCTTCTCCCAGTCAGAAGGCAGCCTTTTTGTCCTACTGACAGTGTCCTTTGCTTTACAGAAGCTTCTCAGTTTCAGTAGATCCCATTTTTTCATGCCAACCATCTTTCACTGTATTTTGCTGTGCCTAGATTTGAATTTGGATCTGCATTTTGGGAGCAAAAGCTAGAATGAAACGGAACAGAATGGTTTTATACATTAGGAGACTGTGCAACTAGAGGGAGAGACAAGCGATAGAACCTAGACAAATGGAGTTTTGTGGGGGAAACAAAACCATAGTATAACAAGGTGGAGTTTGGGGATAAGAAATAGCTCCTGGGTGGTTTCTGTCTTGAGTGTTTCCTTTGTGCAGTGCAAGGCAAGTACTCTTACCCTCTCTTTCATAGACAGTTATCACAAAAATGCATGTTTTTCTCTAATGTGATTTCGTGCATGAATTCTTTTGGAGAACACACGGGGAATACAATTGGTATTTTTGAGGTGTTGGAGAAAATCGACTGCTTATACAAATAAAAAATTGAAAGCTAAGAGCTGACATCAAAATTCTTATTTTAGTGTCCATGAAGGAATTCTGATTGGTTCATTTTGCTTTTAGTTTCTGTCTGGTACCAATGAACAATAGCAGGTGATGGCTGGTTGCTATACATTGAGAATACAGCTGTTCCTCTCCTCCCTATCTCTGTGTGTGCAGAACTCCTAGCAAACCAGGGAACAAATGCTTAAATATTTAAAACAATCTCAGTTCTAACTCCTTAACTCACAACAATATTATTGTTGCTACTAAAACGTTGACCAAGTATTTAAATTTAAACAAATTAAATCTCCTGGATTTTGTCCTTTGTTAAGGATAGAATGAAAACAGAAAAAAAATGATTGGCCACAGATGTATATGAATATGAGAAATGAGTAGGTAGTTTCATACTCAAACTTAGAAAATTATTTTAAAATCATTAGTTTTTATCACATTTATAGTTTGTAAGAAATTTAGATGTTTGTGACCAATTATGTGGAAAGTTATTATTGGAAGTCTTTGAAAGGTAATTATAGTACAAGGAATTAATTTATTTGCTTTGGGAGTAATTGCATGAATAAAATCTTTTAAATTTTAATGAAGTTGTTATTTTAAACAGTAACCATAGTATTAACATCAGGAGGCTCAGACCTGTGAGACCCACGGTCTATGAGTTGTTTGAAGGCCTGATTATGCCGTATGCTGCTTGCTCAAATCACTTCACTGACTCTATTTTTGTTGAATGTGAATGTCTAATTAACAGGACTTGCTTCATGTTGCATCCAGAATAATGTTAAAATGTACTTTATAATAATGTTCTAAAAAGGTTTTCCCCAGATTCTAGTGAGAAAATAGTATTCAAAAATTAAGAATATAGCTATAGAAAATATAACGATGGTTGAAAACATAAAGATGTGAAATTTGTTTCTGAGAAGAATGTTGCCTGGGTATTCTGAGTAAATCTATGTAAATTTAAAAAATATTTTAGCAGAGAATTTAAGCGTAGTGGAGGAAGATGTGTGGTTTTCCAAAGTGCTTTATTTCAGTGGATTTCACTTTCCTTTATCTTCCTACTCCTCCCTCGGGAACCACAAAGGTATAAAGTCTCTAAATCACCCTTAAATGTAGACCTAAAAAACGCTTTGCCCGGTTTTAGATTGCTTGCCTAGATTACGTTAAGGTTATAAAAACACTGTGGATCGGTCTACCAAATTCACTGTTAGGACAAAAGAGAACAAAACAGACTAGGCTACTTTTAGGTTAATTTACATCAGTATTATATACAATGTGTAGTGGGGAAGGATATAATTCCAACTACAGATAGAGAAAAAATTAGTTGGAAAAAACTTGGAAAATCATCAAAAAGCTATTAGAAGCTTATTGAAACTTCAACTCACCCCCCCTTCCCTCATTACTGCAGGAAATCCATGCTCGGGTTGTTTCAGGTGGCTCAGTCCAGTGGCTACTTTGTACCTCCCTGTCTCAGCTAGCAATGGACAGTCGTCTGAAAAGAAAGTGTTTATCTTAACACCATGTTGAAAATGCAGAGGCAGGAAAGATTAATGTCTTTTGAACGGTCCTGGGATGGGAGATAACACTTTCTCTTATAAAGTGGTGAGAGGAATATCTTCCACCTTTTTTTTTTCACAAGAAGCAAAATGAAATTTCAAGCTTAACTACCAGTGGACATCATATTGAAAACTCCAAGAAGCAGGTAGGAAAGAACGGCAGCCAGTTTCAGCTCCAGGGGAAACCGTGTTATGACTTTGGTACCCAAGGGAAAATGTGCCAACACTTGAACTCCATACTCTGATAAACTACTTTAAGACATTCTGTACTGCAGATTGGATATAGGGTCTTGAGCACATGAGGCAAGAGCATTAATATGTTAGCACTGAGCTACATTCCCAGCCTCCTTTTCATTTTATATTTGGAGATAGGATCTCACTATTGTGTAATGACTCTGAGCTCATTCTATGGCCCAGACATATTCAGACCTTGTGACCTTTGTGACTCCCTATTCCAGATAGCTAGGATTGCAGGCTTGTGCTGTCAAGCTGACTCAATTTAGCTGCCTTTGAAAATAAGGCATGGGTGTCATATTAAATAAGGTACTTATATTTTTTGATCTTTTGATATTACACATAATTATCAGGTGTGATATAACAAATATTATATTGGTTTCATGCTATAGGTTTCAATCTTTGTGTTTTGCAAGTATATTTATACATATATGAATAAGCATGTGGATGAGTGAGCATGTGTGTACTTGTATGAATACACACACACACACACACACACACACACACACATATATATATATATATAGTTTATGGAAGTGATGTAGACCTGATTAAATTAGCAAATAATAAATGCATTCTGACCAGTAACCTTCGCTGTCCAGAATTAATTTAACTCTTTCTTTAGATAGATGATAGATGAACATCAATTTACATGTATAGCTGCTCATCTGTTTTCTATTTTCCTATTTTGACTTATCAATTTTTGTTTTAATGTATTCTCAAAATTATGATATGTAAAACTGATTACTTAAAACACTAAAGAAAATAATAATATTCTTCTTACCCCCTTTTTCCTCTTTTCCTTTTTCTTAGATTCTAACTCTCTTTTGTCCTATAATTTTCTGAAATACTGTATGTTTGCCCAATACTTACTTTCTCCAAGTACTGTTTTCACTGTTTTAAATATATCTGTTTATTTGCTCAGTGATCTGATAATGCAAATGCCACTATAATTTCTATTTTATGGAGGAGGGGACTGTATACCAGAGGCTGAGCCATTAGTGACAGGCCTTCTGGCTATCAAGGGTAGAGGGAATGAATTCAGGGATAGAAACAGTGGGAATCCAGCAGCATGGTGTTATACTGAGTTAGCCTCTTGTTACTTTTAGCTGTTAAAAAGCGCAGTCTTATGTGAAATGCCCACTATTTATTTCTCATTAAGAAAAGCTTGTCTCCTGGAGTTCACTTTTATTTTATTATTTGGATCAACATATTAAAAGAGGAAACAAGAAAAGGACAGGACAACCGTGCAATGTCTCTAGGTGGATTTGGCCAGTGAAACGAGAGCCACTGTTGTGTGGCTCTGTTTGTGCGCTGCAGGAATTACCAGTTGATCAGAACACAAATGATCTTTAGGACATAGCAGGGGCTTGCATTTAGATTTAAGAGAAACAAATTTAGAAAACGTCCTAAATGGACGTTTCTTCGTGGAACCAAGCTTTCCTGAAGAACAATGAAATTGTCTCTCAGTTTCCTGAATTTCCTGAATTTTCCTGATAACTATTATTTCAACTTCGCTGTGATGAATTTCTTTTCTTAAGTAATTATTTTTCATTGTCTTATAGTTTCAATTTCCTATGCGCTCCGTGGCCCCTGGCTGTGACACAGCTGCCTATCTGGCTAATTATTTCCATGTGCTCTTCGTTTCAGACCTGTCTTGTCTTCTCTCTTTCCTTCCCTGCTGAGTTTCAGCTTGCTCTGCCCACTGGATAAGCTAGGAGGCCCACCTGCCCTCACACATCCCTAACCCAAGGAGTCCATCCTCTCGTGTCCGCGGGTGGTCTTCCTCCGGCATCAGCAGACAGACTTCACTGTCAAAACTCAGGAACTGACTACTTTGTTCTCAACTGCCAGCAAATTTACTGTAGAAAACTTTAAAAGAGAACTGAGACTAAAACTTTATGTTAAAAATAAATGAGAGAAACAGCTGACCTGAGCTAGTGGGAGATCGCTAACTCCAGACTGACAGCTGGAGAAACTAGGCCCCCTGAATGTGGGTGAGAGTTGTATGGCTTGGACAGTTTGTGGGGTCACTGACAGCGGAACCAGTATTTATCCCTAGTGCATG